>NW_010339076.1:41114-47187 GCF_000700745.2 Antrostomus carolinensis
AAGACATGAATAACCCTGACAGAATAATACACATGAATCTTGCCTATATGTTTAGACTTCTCCTGTATATTAATTTCCTGAATAGGGCATCATCTCTGTCAGAGTCACAAAGCATCTTTTACACTGCTAGGTTCCACCACACACATTACTATAATGTGGTCAGGAACTATGAATTTTTTAGGTACCATTCAGGGGGCATTTTATATGCATATTTCATGAGAGGAGGGGGTGGGAATAATATTTTTGGCCAACACTTGCCAGGATATGGACAGAATTCAGGAGAAGATGGCTTTTCATATAAGTAGGCAACTCCACTCAATTTAAACCATGGCTCTTGGGAAGCATTTAAAACAGAGCTTAAATGGAGCTGCACTGTAAGCAGTACGGAGCAAACTGTCCAGAGTGTATGTGTATGTGTATGTGTATGTGTATGTGTATGTGTATGTATATATTTATGTACAGCCAGATGCTCAAGGTCAAATGCACAGAGCTAGCCATTTGGGGACTTAAACTATGAAACAATTTATTGACACAACTTGCTGTTCAGAGCTGCTTACTCTTGAGAGGCTGCTCAATACTAGAAGTTGTCCTTTGGGTGAACTACGGGATCTAAGTCACTGCAATAGCACCAGTGACAAGCCACATCTGAGGAGCTCAAGCAGCAGATGCAGAGAAAATAATAATGCAAGTTGCTTGGGGATTAAAGTAAAGCTGGTTATCCTTGTCCAGCTGCTCAGGACCTATCACACTGAGACATCTTCCTTCCCAATGAGCTACAAAGCTCTGATCATAGAAACATACAATCATAGAATACATTTTTTTAAAAAAGACCTTTAAGATCATGAAGTCCAACCATAAAACCTAACACTGCCAAGTGCACCATTAAACCATGTCCCTAAGCACTGCATCTACACATCTTTTAAACACCTCCAGGGATGGTGATTCCACCACTTCCCTGAGCAGCCTGTTCCAATGCTTGAAAACCCGTTCAGTGAAGAAATTTTTCCTAATATCCAATCTAAACCTCCCCTGGCACAACTTGAGGCCATTTCCTCTTGTCCTGTCACTTGTTACTTGGGAAAAGAGACCAACATCCACCTCATAGTTGTAGAGAGTGATAAGGTCTCCCCTCAGCCTCTTTTTCCCCACTAAACAACCCCAGTTCCCCCAATCACTCCTCAGAAGACTTGTTGTCCAGACCCTCCATCAGCTTCATTGACCTTCTTTGGACATGCACCAGCAACTCAATGTCCTTCTTGTAGTGAGGGACCCGAACTGAACACAGTACTCGAGGTGCGGCCTCACCAGCACTGATGAACACAGTACTTGAGGTGCAGCCTTACCAGCACCAAGTACAGGATCTTTACTAATGGTGCACACGGAGCTGTGTGCTCAGGCATAAGTGCAATAATCCATCTGTGTCTAGAGTTAACATCTCATGAACAAAATCGTGGGGAAAAAACCTTCAAGTAATAGGTTCAATGCTCAGTGATAGCACTTGGAGTATCTGGTTCATGGCATCAGACAATCAGGTCTTGGGGGTAGCACAGAGTGCATCAAACCAGAAAGCAAACTTGTCTTCTTAAGGTAGTCAGTGGAAACCAGAGAGATGAAGAGGTACACACATTACATCACAAAAATGGAGGGAATGACTCTTCAGGACACTGCAAAGCTACAGGAATCCACATAATCAGATCCACCTGAGCTCCATCAGGGTCTTGTCCAGACAACTTCCTACCCTAGGCATTTGGCTTTTGTCTGACCCTGAGTAGACTCATCCTCGCTTTTTAGACCATTTACTGTACAGTCAAAAAATGGAAAGAATGGAAAAACTTGGCAGTCTGAATATATTACTAACAGCTTTTGGAAATAAATAATCTGAATATGGTTCCAAAGCCCGTATTAGTGTTGCCTAACTTTAAGCACACAGTGGAGCCACAAAAATTAGTAGCATAATTGCCTTCATCTCCTCTATAATCAGAGTAAAAAGACAAGCACTACCTGAGGTGGTATGTCTCTTAAATGGACTGGAGGTTTCCTCTCTCTTCATTAACTATAGCAGAGCATTTCTGTCTTTCCATGGTCATTGCTGGTTTTAGCCTTCTTGAACTTCCCCAGTCCTGCCAGAAAGTACATCTTGGATGCTCTGGGCTATTTCTTTTGAGGTTTTTCTCTCTTAAACAGTTGGATATATTTTCACCTTTTCTCCAATCCTCACCTTTACTTCTTTGATGGTCTGGATCTAATCCAACACTTTCTTAACTCTGGCCAAAATACAGTTTAACCTCTGTTATTAAATTCAAATGTAAGTTCCATGTGGGACAGTAATGGTTTAGCAAATCTACTTTGTGTTGTTGATTTCCCAGAAAGAACTGGGTATTTAAAACTCTCCATTAGTATAAGGCTAAATAAACTACAGGTCAGCCACATATTCTTACTTTCTGGGGAAATTTTTCACAAAGTTACTCTCCCAAGATGGTGAAAGCAAGCTCGTGAGCAGAGAACAGCTTGCGAGTACCTTAAAACAGGCTACTAAGATTAGTTCTGTACCACTTCAGCTTGCTGGCGAGCACTCCCAACAGCTTCCTCCAGGAGCAGTCAGAAACCAGAAAGCATCTGCCTTGGGACCAGTCAGTCATGCCTGCATCCGATCCTGGCGCCTGTCCTGCTGAGAAAAGGGAGCTTGTCTTCACTAATTTCATGATGTCACCATTAGAAGGGTGGGAAGCAAAATTTCCATGAATAATAATATACCATGAAGGGCAATCAGTGCTCAAGAACAACGTCCTTGATCATCGGCCAGCCGAGCAACCTAAAGAACTCTCCTCCTCATTGCGAAGGGAAAGGAGTTATTGATTTGCACATTGTTACAGAGGGCAGTTCTTAATCATAATTAGGCCACTGTTAAAAGTCAAAGCATTCAAATCATGTGAGGGCTTTCACCATTGCAATCTGGCATCCATATGTTCAATGGCAACTCAAGCAGACTGCTTTAATTTTTCTGTAGGTTTTTTTTTTCTCCGAATACTCAATATCATTTACCCTTTTAAATATGTCAGTTCTGTGTTTCTGGATATGCAGCCCCATATTGTCTTTCAGAAGGCTAAGTTAAAACACAGCACTCTATTTTGATGCGCTATACAATAAGAAATTCTCTCTTTAAGAAAAATAAGACGTGACAATCACCACTGTATTGTGAGATATTCCCACAAATTTGCATGTTTCGACCTGAATATAGATTGCTTCAGAACCTGACCAAGTTTCTTAAGTAAATTCTGAATAAAAGTAAGAGTAGCCAGAAGTACTTTTAGCTGATTGCTAATCTAGGGCACTGAATACATCCTTCAGATATTTCCAGACATCACTCAAATATTTCTAGCTGAAAGGTTTAGTGTTTATGTTCATCTTGGGTTCGGTTAAGAAAATTTGAAAAAAACTGTCTAGCTAAAGTCTCCTGAAAGGAGTCTAAAAGTAGTTGGCTTTCAGCAGTGGAGATTGGTGCTTATTCCCTCTCATCAAGGAAAAGGAGCTATATGAGTGAAAAACTGATGGAAGCTCAAACGCAAATGGGCTTCTGTTGGCCTGGAGTATATTTACTCTAAAAATTAGATGTAGTTTTCAAATTTTCAGATGGCTGAGGTCTGAAATCATCTTTCAGTGAGAATGGTAGCAAAATACCTCAGTGGTTTTAAGGGGAAGGATAATCATTGTATGAAAGTATTGAGACACTTCCTGACAGAAAGGACAGGATTCCCTAAACCCTGCAACACAGGCAATCTCCTTTTCTAGGCCATGGGAGTGGAGTATGGCCATGGGACTCCTCTAGGGCACTGGTCCTCTCAGCCTAAGGTAATGTCTAAAACAGGCTTCAAAAATCACTTCCTAGACTTACCAGTTTCTTTCCACTGTCTATAAAGTGAGCTAGGTTAGATGGATAGAGCTACACCGTAGGAGTTAGGTAATATGAATACCATCAATGGGACAATACTTAATTTCTTTCTTTCCAACATATCAACTTTTTATCCAAATCTAAAGTTTGAAAAAAAACAAAACACATTTTGTCTGAGATCTGGAGTACAAAATAGAACTGAAGTTGACATCATGTGTTACAGGAGAAAATGTACCTTAGTGTGTTTAAAAAACACTGCAATACATCAAATTAATCAGTTCTGCTTTGGACCTTTCTACCCTGAGTTCCTTCAGCTTCCAAATACCAAATACCCAGGTGTCCTGCAGTGCACATACCCCAAGTCCCTTGCTTGCCATGCTAGCCAGCTTTTCTTCAGCAGCACATCACTCAGTGAATCCAGCAGGAAGCAGGAAAACAAATGCCATTTTTTTTGTGTACACTACTGAACCACAATCCAATGAGGAACTTCTACTGCCTCTGTGAGCTATATGAGCAAGGCTGAGATAAAGTCATTGAAAGAATAAGAAAATAGAGATTATTAATTTAAGCCAGCCTAAAAGTCCCAGGAATTTTATTATGTAGAAATGCTAAAACGGGATGAGATCAGGGGCATATACTTTCAATGCAAGAGATTTTTTTAGTGACCCAAAGTCTTCACTAACAATAAAGGGTAAAGCCTTAAAGCATCTCAGACTCCAATTGAATGGGAAAAATATTAAAAACTTGTCACATTCACCATCAGTCCCTTAGAAACTAGGAGTGGGAAGTTACAGCAGTGTGAGAGCTTAGGGCAACTGAAGGACTGAAGAGCCCTGAACTAGTCTTTTCTAGTCTAGCCCTGAACTAGAAACTCAATTCTTCTGGTAGGACTCCTGGCAGAGTCTGTTTAGAGAGCTATGTTACATGATGTCTTGCTGGTATGTCTCCAATGCTTTGTGCTGATGAACTTAATGACATGACAACACTCTCTCCTTGACCCTGAAAAAAAGATAGTACTTTCCATTGTACTAACCATACAAATTTTCATATTTATGGTGATGCCAGCTTGGCTTAGATGAGGCCAACAACATCCTGGCCTGTATCAGAAATAGTGTGGCCAGCAGGAGTAGGGAAGTGATTGTGCGCTCTGTACTTGACATTGGTGAAGCTGCACCTCAAGTACCGCATTCAGTTTTGGACCCCTCACTACAAGAAGGACATTGAGCTGCTGGAGAGTGTCCAAAGAAGGACAAAAAAGCGGGTAAAGGGTCTGGAGAACAAGACCTATGAGGAGTGTCTGAGGAAACTGGGATTGTTTAGTCTGGAGAAAAGGAGACTGAGGGGAGACCTTATTGCTCTCTACAACTACCTGAAAGGAGGTTTAGATCGTATATTAGGAAAAATTTCTTTACTGAAAGAGTGGTCAAGCATTGGAACAGGCTGCCCAGGGAAGTGGTGGAGTCACCATACCCGGAGGTGTTCAAATAACATGTAGACATGGCACTTCAGGACATGGTTTAGTGGGCATGGTAGTGTTGGGTTGATGGTTGGACTTGATGATTGTAGAGGTCTTTTCCAACCTTAATGGTTCCATGATTGGTCTTCATGGCTCTTCAGCAGCTGACAGATCATGTGTTTTACCACAAGAGGCCCTTTACATCAGCATATGGGCATGTTAGGGGTTTTTTTTAATACAAATCGGAAATGCCAACGCTTTCATAAGGCCTCAGTCTTGTAAATACTGAAAAGACAAAGCTGAAAATGCCTTGTCCTCCTGAAATCTCTAAGTATAACATTACGCTCTACTCCAGCATGGATAACCAAATTGCATTCCTAATTTCCTCATGTGAATCCCAAGCAACCTATGGAAATAGAAGAGCTTGCTCCTGTGTTATCATTATGAATTACATTTGTTACGCCTGCTTTAGCAAATTAATGGATTTGGTATGATTTAGAAGGACAAAATCTTCCACTTTCTTTTGGCATTTTACCTCAACACTACCACATCCAAAAGAGCCACAGAGTGCAGAGGAGTTAAAATAATAAGGGACAGTGGAACTTGCTTCTCCTCTGGCTTCCCAACCCCTGCAATACCAAGAACCATTCTGCATGGCAGCGTCCCCTCTCTTACCCCCAGCCCAAAATACTATGAATAAGGACCACAGTTCTCTGTTCACTCAGGAA
>NW_010339076.1:47218-55810 GCF_000700745.2 Antrostomus carolinensis
TCAGCACAGCATGCTCCACATGCCAATCTACATGTTTGTTGAAAAAAACGATTTTGCTGGAATAAGTTTCTATTATAAGCTCTCACTGTATACATTTTTTGGAGTTAGTATATAATTCCTGCACCAGAACCCAATATCTTTTCTGTTTTACAACTGCACATAAATACAACTGCCTTCCATCTAAAAAAAAAATAAATATCCACAATGTCTGTTCAGTTTGCCTTCTCGCAGCATCTTTCTCCCTCTGCCCAAATATAATCGCACTTTCTAACCCCAATCACTTGTGAGGGGGAGAGCCAAACAGATCTCACATTCATAAACTCAGATGACAGCCATCCTGAGCCATAGGAATAGCATTGAATTTATTGGAGCCATTAGCACAGTACAAAGCAACTGGAGTAAACAGCAACTTCCAAAAGAGGCAAAGTTATTTGGAGTCACTCCAGCATGCAAATGGCAGAGACGTTGATAGCTGTAGCAATTATTATTTCCTTTCCCCACACCCTTTTCCTTTTTGCACTTTGGCCAAATGAGTTTCTCTGCAGATGCTGGTGGCACTGGAATCTGCTGAAAATTATGGTGATACTATGGCCACCCTCAGGTTTT
Source organism: Antrostomus carolinensis (assembly GCF_000700745.2). Lineage (NCBI taxonomy): Eukaryota > Metazoa > Chordata > Aves > Caprimulgiformes > Caprimulgidae > Antrostomus > Antrostomus carolinensis. The sequence continues at coordinate 47,825 of NW_010339076.1, forward strand.
CAGTACAGGAATAAAAAAATTTCTAGCTTACCCATCACTGTGAATTCATGGTGGGAATAGTGTTTCACCCACTTGGGTCTTGGTTTCTTTTTGGAACTGGTGAAGCAGGTTGTCTGACCAAGAGATTTGTGAGCTAATCCTTGTCTGTGTGAAGCAAATAGGAAAAGGGCCAATTTGTCTGGAATTAATTTTTTTTAAAATAACTGAGCTCCCACAAATATGAGCTGAGCCCAGAAAGATGGCTTCAAGGTTAAAGCACAAAATTGGAAAATAGGATAATTATTACTATTGGTAGTATTGTTACAGCCCTTAGTAGTCTCACACCCAAACCAGAAAGTTGCTACGGCAAGAGTTGTGCAAACACTGAACAGAAAAACAGTCCTTGCCCCCACATAACACACAATCTTATGCAAGAAAGAGAAAGACCAACAGGGAAAGTACAGGGACACAGGGAGCAGTTGGTAGCCTGAACAAGGCGAAATGAGAGGGACTTTGGAGCCACCTTCTTTTTCCATCTCTCTGGTTTCCGTACACTAGCAGACCTTTGGGTCAGGGTGTCTCTCTTTCTATGCATTCATACAGCTCCAAGCATCATCTCTGGTCTGACGGAAAATTTGGGGAAGCTTTCATCAAGTCTTTAAGTAAAAGGTGTGCAAATGGATAAGACAGTCAGCCTGGCCTCGTTTGCAATCTTTATTCTTGTGTTAAATTCATATGTACATGGGATTGTGCCATATGTTTCCAGTCAGCCCTCGGACACGGGATTTTATACAGGCAGAGAAGACGTTATGTTGAGAAAAGCAGGAGGTTTCAACAGCAAAGGCTGCTTCAGCTGACCCTTTTGGCTTAACTGCTGAAATTGTTAGGCTTCTTTTGTGCTAGGAGGAGAAGGAAAGTTGGCTTAGTGTGACAAGATGAAAAATTCTTTGGTTTGATGTTTTGGACACAAATCTGAGTGTGAACCAGTGGGCTGAGCACTGAATCAAGACCTGCCTGATACTGTTTAAGTTTGTAGCTCTGGTTGATATTTTTTGCACATTCCCATGGTGTTTTGCCCTACCTGGTACTTCTCCTTATCATTGCACTCTGTGGTCTTGCTGCAACCAAGACACCCCTAACCTAAGATCTGTTGCACAGTTAGTTCCTTACAAAGATTTCTGGGCCAGACAGAACTACTTCATGGATCAAAGAACTAACATGCATTTACCAGCCCCTTTGTAATGCATTATTAGTTGACATTCTAAAAATCATCCATAGCACCTCAAAATGTTGCACACAACAGCAGTATAAACATCTTATTCTTAAAACCATCATAAAAAGTATATGACCACACAATTCTGTAACACAGTAGTTTAATGTGACGTTAACTCACAAAGCACCTTAACGGAGCACATTGTGGACGTAATTAGCAACACCACAGCATGCTTCAGTACCAGCTGTGGTCTTGCATCAAAGATTTATAAAGACCAGCCTGTTAACTTGTATGCATAATCCAGTAGCTAGAGCAGTGATGCAGCTGATGGAGGAAGAATAGAAGATTTCTACATCAAAAGGGTCGTCAGTACCTGAGCAAGTGTCATGCACTTGGCTTGTTTTATACTTTTTTCAGATTCAAATTTTATATGGGTTATCTGTCAGCAGGAGGCATTTCAACAGCAAAATCAAACTGATCTCTCCTGAAGAGGTCACCTCAGAATCCAGTTCTGCTCACCATCACCCTCTGGTTTTATTCTGACTTTAAAACTGGTTTTAAATATATTCTGGTAGGATTTGTGCTTCAAGGATTTTCTTTCAACATAAGAGGCTGCTGTCTGTAATTCTCAAAGGTATCTACTAGCTAGATGAAAGACATAAATCTGACCATGTAGTATGATCTGGAGATGCTGCCATCATCATGTTAGCTGTCTTCTGGCACCGTCCTTATAAGCTGCAGCAACAGCTGACAGTAAGTCCCACAAAAGATCTCCACCTAACAAGGAGAAGGACTTATGGTGGCTGATGACTAACTTCAGATGAGATAAGTCTTTCACGCACCTATTTTATCTCCCATGGCTATAATGGGAACTGGGCTCAGATGTTGACATTTACATTGTGGAGCTATACAGTTAGATGAAACGAATTCCAGGCTCAGCATCAGGCTGTGTTGCTGTTTACTGTGAGTAACCCTGAGGGGCCTCTGAAGGCTAAGAGTTATCAGCCATGACAACATGGTGTTATACATGCAACCATGACATCCTCAGACAGAAGTATGGGCCTTGACATCCTAAGCACACTCAGCAGACCCACATACTCCATGGCACACCCAAGCCTGCCCTTTTCACATCCCTGATTACTTGTCCCATGTATCTTCTCTAGGTAGCCCCAGTCTTCACTCCCAGTATTTTTTTGTCACAGTCTCAAGCCATTCCTATCTTCTACTCAGAGCTCTTGGTCCTGGTCTCTTGTCAGTCCTTACAGTTCTGTTCCCAGTTGTCCTGTTTCCTACTATCCCTTAATCTTCTCAACCACTGACACTCAGAATTCCCCCTCCCAGCTCCCCAGCTCATTTACCTATAAGTCTTTTTATTTGTTTTTTTGTTTTCCTCCTAAAATGTCCATTCCTCCCCTGTCTTCACGTCAAATCTCCACTGGATGTCACACTCACTGTTTTTCCATATCCAAGATTCTTGTACTTATCTGTTCTTCATCTTTTCATTCAGTACAAGATTATATTCTCTTTTCAGTTTAATATAGTAACCTCTTTGCCTAGCCTGAATTTCACACAAACAAAACAATTCCCCTCTCTCCTTCCATTTCTTCTCCCTCCTCCCTGAGCTCCCTGACAGCTTTGCTCTCAGAAACAATAGAACTATTTTTGCTAAAGCTTAAAAAAGAGGTTCCAAAATTTCAGTTCCAAGACGTGAAGTATGACAGTATTATAAACACCAGAAACCAAGGCCATAAAGGTCAGTCAACTTAGGAGTAGTGGTATGTATCCTAACTAATGCATCCATAAGCATTGCAAGTGCACACACATATGTACTTCCTGTAACAGACTTAGAAAAGGTGGCTGAAAACAACCTGGCTGGCTCTAGACCTGCAGGTGTTCAGGCACCGTTTTAAAGTCACCTTTTACATACTTGCAAAAGGAACTGTTTTAATCAAACCAATACTGCAAGAAATAAACACGTCCTTTAACCACTAAAAGGTGCCTATGCAGTTTGTAAAAGTCAGCAGCACCTTGAAACCATTTGAAATTCTGCCTTCATCATGTTTTCCCTTCAGCAAAACTGTTGGTGAGTTAATGGGCAAGATCGCAGCCAGTCTGGGCTAGCGTGGTGGGAAATACGAGAAGCTACTTGATCAACAGTAGGCAGGTGTTCGAGCTATATCTGAGGTGAGATTTCCACTGAAAATTCCACTCGCTATATTCATAATTCCCATGTGCTGTCACTTCATTCACAAGTATTAAATTCTTTACTTATATTTAAAAAAATATATTGCCTTCACAAACAGCAACATTTTTAACATAGCTATTCACTGCTTTTATTGCCTAGTTCCTGTCACTAACATGCAAATACCTTAGAAGACATTAAAATTTGCAAAATATATCAATCTATCCTCACTTCAAGGGAAAAATATTGCAAGTAGGAGAAGTAAGGATGAGCAGCACTTGTTTACAGGTTCATTTTTGAACTGGACTGTTGTTAAGAAACTTTGTTCTGTTGAAAACATACTGTCATCCTTCCTTCCTTTCTCATTTCCAAAAACCAACAACTCCCAATGATAAATGACTCCTAACCACAAATGTTTGGGCTCAGTGCAGGAATAACCAAGCAAAGTCCTGAAGATCCCTTTGTAGGGGAAGATCATTTATGTCAAGCTGTTCTTCAGGATTTCCACAGGGAAGTGACAAGGCGGGACAAGTACATTCCTATCCCCCAGCTTCAATGTATATTTACAGCCAAACTCTTATGAAAAAATAAATTCCATATCCAAACATTCCCTTACTTTGATTCTATGAAAAAAAAAAAAAAAAGGAAAAATATAAAAACTTTACAAGATTTCAGGCTGCAGCAGTTTACTGTGTTGGCCATTGTCACAGAGTAGTGTAGGTTGGAAGGAACTCTTGCTGGAAGGGTACATTATTGACTCAAATGCAACTTGTTGTCCAGCCTGTCAAGTTCCTACTGAATGGCCTCCCTACCTTCCACTAAACCAGTCACTTTCCCTAGTTTAACGTTATCCATGATCTTGCTGAGTTGCTCTCTGTCCCATCTTCAAAGTAATTAATAACAATGTTCAACAGTATCCGACCTGACAGTGACCCCTGAAGAAAACTGCTACAACTCATCGTAGTGTCACTGCTCATTTTGTAGTGATAGAACAAAGGGGAATGATCTTAAATTAAAAAAGGGGAGATTTAGACTAGACTTAAGGAAGAAATTTTTTGCAATGAGGGTGGTGAAACACTGGCACAGGTTTCCCAGAGAGGTTGTAGAAGCTCCATCCCTGGAAATATTCAAATTCAGGTTGGATGAGGCTTTGAGCAACCTGATCTAGTTGAAGGTGTCCCTGCTTACTGCAGGGGGGTTGGAACTAGATGACCTTTAAAGGTCCCTTCCAACCCAAACCTTTCTATGATTCTATGATTCTATGACAATCTTTCTGCAGAAGGCTCTGTCTTTCTTTCCATGGTTTTACAATGTTTAGCACAGTGATATACTAGCATGAAAATACAGCTCCCGAGGAGAAGAACAAAAAGAAAAAGAATCATAATAAAATTGTTGAATATGGGCTTTTTTGTATTGCTTTAGGAGAACTGGACAACAGAGCTTTGAGGTAATACAAACCTGAGCAGCAACAGGTGGTTCAGCTCATATCTAGACTTCTGAAGCACTAGAAGTTATCAGATGCTCACCTTGCCTATTGTAACCATACTTGGCCTCCTAGGAAGTCAGGAGCTGTTTTTAAATGACTTGGGATGTCTTTATGTCTGAAGTTTTCTGTTATGATTCCATATGTGCATCTGATAAGCATTAGCACATATCTTCATACCTGTCAATCTTCAGGCCTGACAGAGTTGTACCAGAAGAAAGTTTGTTCATGTGCTTTTTTCAGTTCAATGAAGGGAAATTCCTGAAAGGCTGAGTAGTTGTTTGCTCAGTTACTGGCAGCCCACAACAGACAAGAGAGAGCTTTGGGTAGAATGAAGGAAGAAGTCATCTCAGGAGTCCTTTGGTCAGATCAGATGATGCTTATATGATGCTCCAGGTCCAACATACCCTTTGGAACAACATCCTTTGCTTAGCCAAATCCAAAGTTCAAGGTCTATGACATTTCCTTATCCTTCCACAAGAGCGAAAGCCTGGGTCCACTTCAGCTCCTGTCAAACTAGAAGCACTAAGGATACATCTCTATAACCTCAATCCTGCCAGGGCTCACTCTCTGACCTTGAGATTGACTGGCACACTCAGGTCATACCTATATTATTAAATTCCCTTACCTACAAAACAAGGTGATTGCATCATCTTGCCTGTAGGAAATGGATCACAGATACCAAAGTCATGAGTCAGGAGAAGTAAAAAGGCATAAATCCTACTTTTTGACATGGTATATATGGATGTACATTTTATATAGATATAAAACCACCAAAATCAAGAGTCAAGGCTCTGAATGCACTCAGCATTGCTGACAATGCAGCTGACTTCAGCAGGGGCCATTAACTTAATGCTGAGCAGTTTTGCCTCAAAAAAACCCAGTTCAATGCCACTATTTTGGGAAAAAAATGCAGGTGCAGGACTCAAGCACTTTGAAAGCCTATTCTAGGCTTCATCTCTCTTCCTGTGAGAAGGAACAAATAAGATCACTGTTTGTTGATATTTTCTACTTAGCAAGCACTATTAGGATAATAATCTACTAAAATATATAAAGAAAATGAAAAGCAGAAAGCACCAGCAGTGTGGTCTGTTATTATTTTTGTTTTATTATATAAGTATTTTGTACTTGTCCCCAGGAAATGAGATTTAGAAGCACAATTATAATAGGCAAGATAATTTGTCTGGTTCTTTCCAGATAGTTCAAGAGCAGCAAAGTGTGAGACAACTGCTATTAGGTATCTTCTCCAATAACCTCTGACACATAGGTGAGATTACAGACAACTAGAACAAATTCAGTACCTATCTTTGAAAAAAGGGGGGGAAACCAGGCTTTGACAGTTGTGTATCAGTTGGCTCAATATCAATTCCCAGAACAACCCCTAGAATCGTAAATATTTTTTCTTTATTAAAATTAAGCCTAAAACCATTGGTATCTCAATTTGCAAAATCACAGGATATTACCAAATCAAGCCAAATCAATTAATATTCATTTATAATAAGCTAAAAAATCTGTATGTCCTATCTAGATTTTAATAAGGTTTTTGACATTGTCTTCTACAAGCTTCTTGTGAACAACCTAAAGAAACATGATGCAGATAGGACTACAGTAAACTGCATATGCTCCTGTTCATACTCACAAAGCAGTTAGTTAGTAATAGTCACAGTCAAAGTGGAATAACGTTCCAGTAGTTGTTCTCAAGTATCTGATCTGTCTCTGTACTATATATTCATTAATGAACTTAATCATGAAATGAGTTTGCAGTTGCTAGAAAGTTTGTAGCCAATCCTGGTTTGATTTTGGGAGCGGACAGATGACCAGCTTGCTAATCATCATTATTCATCTCTTTCCTTTACTGTAATTCAACCCAGATGATTATATGAAGGAAATAAATAAATAAATAAAAATAAGTTAAAGAATGTATTTTAAATAGAATATGCAATGCTACCCAAACACAGGGTTTTGGGCTTATTCTGCAAAGTATTTGTACTGTCCATTCATTACATTCTGAATAAACACAACTGGTTTTCTATACAGCAATATTTTTCCCCTGAGATTTCCAAAGCAGAGTTCAAACATAGCTAACCAATTTTGCAAACCTTTCATAGATTTTTAAAGCTGAAGGGAACCATTTTAGTCATGTAGCCTTATCTCCAGCCTAATACCTGAAATATATGTATACATGAAAACAGGTTCAAGACATCCTAAATTTTTAAAAAAGAGCAGTAATTATCTGGGATTGATGTATTCATCTTCCTCTCAGGCCACCACCCTAGAATCTTCTTCTGCCATTTCCAATTTACTGAGCTGGGCATGGATTTAAGCCATTGCTGACCCTGGAAGAAAACCACAGCTTCACTACAGACTGGTTTAGATTTAGGCCAGGGAGTATAGGTTCCAACTTGAAATGCAGAGGTCAAACTTCAGTAACCAGAAATAATCTTCAGAGCTTTAAAATGGCAGGGATCCAAAGATCCAGCTTTCTCCTTGGTTTGATAAATGCTGCCCAGAAGTAAATCCTAGAGGATTTGTGTGTTTTTCACACATCTGGTGGTATGCAACATCTTTGTCAGCTCTGGAAGGCAGAAGTTTTCTAGCAAAAACAAGCCCTCCCCAGCACTGAGGACCTGAGTTGACAAGTTGGGGCATCTTTGAAGATGGAAAGATGGGAGCTAGTGCAATGGAACTGTGATGGGCAGATTCAGGAGGCACCAGGACCCATTACTCTATCTGATTGCCACAAGAGATTGTAAGGCAGTTATCACATTGTCTTACATGTCTTTGCATGTGCCTGAAAGTGAGAGGTCCAATGCCTTTCAGCTCTCACTCCTATTTATATTCTTATAATCGCAACTGAGAAGACAACATAGAAGTAGCAAGAACATTGTATGTTTAGGGCAGGTTTTGAGTATGAGGGTGTGGAGCATTATTTTTGGGCCATCTGTAAAAAAGGGGAAAAAACTCTTCCTGATGAATCCTGGTAAAGGGCAGCCTACAGTAAGAAATCCCTGTTCTCCTCGATTCCTTGTCATCCCTACTTCCTTCTCCACAAATTTAACCCTGGTTAAAGTGCTCACTGTAAGCAGGCAGGACCTCAGATTTATGTCTCATTTGAGCTGTGGCTCTTCC
>NW_010339076.1:55826-71247 GCF_000700745.2 Antrostomus carolinensis
GAGCACGATAATGCTCAGTTAACACAATACCATAACACTGGATCATGTATCATCTGAGGGGAAAATGTGCCACCCTTAGAGGCACAAACCTAATTTCCTCAGCACCTGGGTGTTCTTGGAAAGCTCTTACTTACTAATTTGGTTTTTAATATATACAGCTATTAAACAATGGCAGACAGGGGCCACTGGGGGTTGGAAGAAAATAAGAAACCATAGATGAGCTGAGGCATGGCTTCGAAATGGATAGCAACAGTCACATGTCACATGAGACTCAGAAAACTCAAAAGCCTGCTGAGATTTGTTTTCCTCACTGAGTAAATGATGTGACCTGGGGGGAGAGTCCTGCTGGAAATCTAAGTGAGATTCAAACTTCAAGTCAAGGTGACAGCATGGAAAAACAAACCCAGGTATGAGAAACCTTCTCTCTTTTTGACTCCAGGTTTGAAGATCACTTGGCTCTCCCCAGCTGTAATTATCGCCTCTGACACGAATTGGTTTGGTTTTCTTGCTTCCTGAGAAACTTGATATGCAAAGCCCATATGAGAGACAGTGCTTTTATCCCAACGGACACAGGCAAGCTTTGCTCCGTGATATTCTTACCTCTCTCAAATCCTCATACTATGTGTCCATATGCACTGCAAAACAGCAAATTCACTGCAGTAATCCCAGAGTATCTTCTGGGAAGATATTGATTCTTCCTGCTATCCATTTCCCTTCCAGACTCAAACAAGGAAGTGAAAAAACAAGGAAAATATAAAAATCAGTCAACCTTGCTGTAGATATACACTTGGGACTCCCATAACCTTAAGTGAGATGTGGGTTTGCGCATATCTGAAGGCACAATAAGACCCTTCAGATATTGTGAGATGAGCTTGTACTGCAGAGCTTTAATCCAGAGTCAAATTTGGATACAAACTCTCAAATTCTGCAAATCCAGGAGTTTTGTTTTGACTTATTACACAACCAGTAGGCTGATAGAAGTTCTTCCTAGTCTGGAGGTGTCTTGAGGCAAAGATCTGCTTACTTCGATACTGGTAATGTTGGCGAGGGAAGGGAGAGCCTTGTTTTTGAGCCTCTGTACTTCCTATTTTACCTGTGACTGGAGGCAGAAATGCTGTACCATGCAGCAAAAATTTTCTTCACATTCAATTCCATTTCAAGATGGGATATAACACCCCCTCAAAGCACAAAGAAAATGCAACCAAACATTTTCAACCCCCTAAAGACTTCCAGGTTCAGTTCAAGGTTTTGACAAAGACTTTAGGTCACTTCTGATTTTATCCAACTCTATTTGCCCAGCCCTAATTGCGACAGCACATCTGGAAATGCTACAGCTAAGGCCCTGCCAGCACTTTCATTATAAACCCTCCTGTTTTCAGGGTTTTGTAACTTCTCCTGAAAAAAAAATCCAAAACAAACACAACAGTACAAGGGCTGAAACTTGATATAAAAAGTTCTCTGCTGGGGAGCAATTTTGTGTGTGTGTTGCAATATTTCAAGGAAATAAAATCAAACTATTTTGAAAATTAGAAAAGAATTTGCAGAAAAGGGTGGGAAGGTAGAACATTTTCTCGAGTTTGCTTTTTTCTTTGTTTGAAGCACACAGGGAAAAATATTGCAGCTATAAACCATTTCTCAACTCTGACCTGTGGCTTGACTTGGATTAAAGGCTTTGGATGATTCTTTCAAAGGACTTCAAGGATGGCAAAGAAAAAGAACATTTGCCCAAAGCACCTGCTTGGAAATGGCTCAGAGGGGCGAGAAGCGTCAGTATGTCCCTGTCCTTTGATGCAAGGCTGGAAACCCTGGGAACATCTCCTGCTTAATAAAGGATATGGGCTGTGTGGAAGTACCACTTGACAGAGGAATCCCTAGAGTAAGCTCTCTCCGTATATGTAGAGAAGCACAGAGGTTTCTTCCCAGACAATCCTTTGCGGGTTTTACTCCAAAGCCCGTGGCTCAGTGTAGGTCTCAATCACTGATGTAAAAGCAAAGTAAGACCTGCTTGTGATAGACAGAGTATATCCATGGGGTGAGACTGACTCAGAGGTTTAGATGAATACAAACACTTATGAGTAGGTCTCTAAAGCCAGATTGTAGGTAATGGAGATCTATTTCACCTATGCCTTGGCCAGCCAAAAGAAAAGCACAAGTGCTGTTAAACAGGACATGGATCCTGTTGGACCAGCAGCTGAGATACTTTAGGATGGCACTACTGAGATACTTTAGGATACCTCAGATGGCACTAGGCAACTGAATCACCTAATACATATATATTTATTATGAGTTGAAGCATTTGCTGGACTCCTTTGGTTATACTGACTGCATCAACTTTGTGCCCTCTAACTACAGTGGAGACTCGGACATCTGCATGTAGATACCTAGAAGTATCCAGAGTCTCCATCCAGAACGCTGCATCAGTAACCACACAGTCAGGGAGTACTTTTCATCACTTGATCTCAAAAAAAAAAAAAAAAAAAAAAAAAAAAAAAAGTAGAAAGGAGCACAGTATTTTTCTTGTAGCCACTATTTAGACACATCATGTGTTAAAAAAAAATGCTGATGATCAGAGGGCTGGAGCACCTCTCCTATGAGGACAAGCTTAAAGAGTTGGGGCTGTTCAGCCTGGAGAAGAAGAGGCTTCGGGGAGACCTTCTAGCGGCCTCCCAGTACCTGAAGGGGCTCCAGGAAGGCTGGGGAGGGACTTTGGCCAAGGGCAGGGAGTGAGAGAACAAAGGGTGATGGCTTGAAACTGGAAGAGGGGAGATTGAGATGAGATGTGAGGAAGAAATTCTTTTATTTGAGAGTGGTGAGACACTAGAATAGGTTGCCCAAAGAAATTGTGGCTGCTCATCCCTAGAAGTGTTCAAGGCCAGGTGGAATGAAGCTTTGAGCAACCTGGTCTAGTGGCAGGTGTTCCTGCTTCAGGTGCAAGGGTTGGAACTGGATGATCTTTAAGGTCCCTTCCAACCCCAACCATTCTGTGATTCTGTGCTTGAAGAAGTTATTACTGCAGTTGACCCTTGATCCATATATCAGGTTCAGCTCCAGCAAAATCATGTGAACATATAGCTGAAATATTGCATTGTAAAAAGTTATGAGGTAGATTCTAACTCTATTGACTACCAAGACAGCCCACCTGGCTACTAGACAAGGGTCCAGCTGAATTTGTTGGCTACTCCATCTCTTCACAATTGACCAGAGACACATTGACTGTAACATAAGCTTGGATACATATGAGCACTAAATTTGGGTGTCTTAGTCTGGAGCTTATTAAAGTTAGTAGTTTTGTGAAGATGACTTCCAATCCTCACCCGCAGCATCCAACAGATTACACAGCATAGCTTCAACCTCTTTCACTCTGAGCTAAACTGTGTTGCATTATATCACATTTGCAACAAATACAGTAAACTGTGGAAGCTCATCTGGCACATGGTAGCTTGCAAAATCATCGTAACTTGTGTCCCTGAGCCATAACTCTTAAACAGTTCAGATGCAAACATGCAATTTGCATTCTAGTCAAATCAAAGACAAAGACACTTAAATCCTAATGTAGATTGATGAGAACTTGATGGAAAAGGATAGCTTTTATTACAGTTTTTTAAGCCTGTCTCTCATCTAGATGGAGCTGAAAGCATTGTGGAAACGTACTGGGAATTGTTTTCATTACACAAACCAGCCTGGCTAAAATCAGAATCTTTTTGACAAGTCTCACTTGGTTGAACCAAATTGGAAACTGTAGGCTTGGTGACTACAATTGCACAGGTGCAAAACTATTCACTTCTGGAATAGTGGTCACAATTTGGGTCAGTGTGATCAAGAAGGATGGACTGGAAATAAAGATGGTGCAGAGAAGAGCACTGGGATCATCTAAGGAATGTGGAACCTCATACACGAGAGAAGAGGTTCATTTTAAATAACAGAACAGAAGCTGAAAGATGATATGACTATTTAAACTACAGGATGATTTTGGCATAAGGACAAATGGGTATTAACTAGTCATGAATAAATTTCAGATGGACATTAGAAGATAGTATCAAACTGTCAAAAGAGTGAGGTTTTGAAGCAGCCTTCCCATAGGAGTAGTTATGGCAAGAAACCTAACCACTTTTAAGAAGGAGCACACTAAATTTATGAACAGATTATGTTATGTGGGAGGCTGAGGTAGCATGTGGCTGGATTTGATGATCCACAAGACTCCTTCCAGGCTACTTCAGAGAAAATTTTAGAATTTAATTTGCAAATGCCATTTATATTTTCTGTATGTAATCCTGAGGGTAGAAATACTCTCACTTTGCAGCTAAGTCTTCTTCTGTGTTGTTTCCTCCTTGAACAAATAAAGGAAGTAATTGTAAAATCACAGGAAAAGCTGATTTTTGACATTTCAGACACTAAAATTATGACAGGAAAAGCTGTTTTTGTGACATTAAAGACACTAAAATGAACAGATAAGTTTTTAAAAAAATCAGTTCATGTGCCTCCACGAGCTGATTAACATCTTTTGCAAGATTTTAGTACTAGACTCTCAGTAACACCTACCTTCGTTTTGTCTTAGTAGAACCTGACCCATGCGTGCCAGACTTACATGCTATATACAGGTAATGAGCACAAGAATTAATGCACAATTCAAAGCATGTCAGGGGTATGCAAAGTAGCACAGAGAAGAAATAACTGGGAAAGAATCAAACAAGCTAGTTCCAGAAATGAAGGTATTGTAGTTGCATTAGTCCAGGGTTGAGTCCAAGACAGTTGGCTGGCTAAGAGGCAGAGCTAGTCATCCTGGAATGAAATCCAGTCCTTAAATCCCACTTTTGTCACAGACAGCAAACCTGTCCATATATTTTCCTGGACTGCTCACTATACAGACACATAAGTTCATTAAATTCTTCTTTATTTCATTAGAAATTTTACTGGACACTTAAAAATATCAGTCAAGCTCTGTTGTGATAAAAGTTCTAGACTTTCTTAAGCCTACATGACTTTGTCTCCACCTAAGTCTTCTAGAAAGGCCTTTAAAGTCAGAGGCAGTACAATCATGCAGTAGTAGCAACCATCCTCCTAAGGGTCTAAAATCTATAGAAACTGTGAGATACTGTCTACAGGGAAAGTGAACTTGAGTTTTCCATAACATTTTGACCAGGACACCACAAACCATTTTTTTTCCAGTCAATTGTGGAGACACACACACACACACACACACACACACACACAAAACCCCAGACAAACAACAAAAAAAGACAAGAGTCTAGTGGTTAGAGAAAGAGCAGGGATGTCTGATCCTGTTCCTTGTCCTTGTAATATAATGCAACTGGCTGTATTCTAGGACGTACAGTAGTTCAGGTTCATGAAGGAAAGGGAGACCACACTATGTCTGGCCTTGACTTTGTGATTAGGGAACTCTTGATGGCAATGTCCCGTCAAACATCCTCAAGGCTGTGTAGAGCCCAGGACCAGAGTCTTGGGAAGACTGTCAGACATGATGCCAATATTATATAAAATCTGGGCACATGGGCCCTCTTCATTTGTCATGAGAACATGGTGGATGCACTGGATCCCATAGAGATGTCATCACCTATAGTTTACTTCTGCTTCTTTATACTCTTAGGGGAAGAGATACACATTTGAGCAAAATAAGGGTTTTTTTGCTTAGGTTCTGTAGGTTTTTAGAAGTAGGTATCTCTCTCCATTAGTTATACAGTGTTTACAGATTGTTATTTTACATACACCTCTTGGAGGCAAGTACCTGAACTTTTCATCAGGCAATACACAGACTGAGTTGACCGAGTTTTGGGCTCCATACCATCCAGGTCCTACAGGATCCTGGATCTGTGCTGTTGTCTCTAGATAACTAAGAAGCTCTTTCTCCACAACTAAGCAGCTAGCTGTTGCCTGTGGTGTAAAGAGCCCCTCTGAGTCACTGTTTAAAAAACAGCTTTCAGGCTACTTAGAGACCTCAACACAAAGCAACAGACTGTCCCAGGCCTGAGCAACAAGAATGTTTATATTTGTTAGAAATATAAAGGAAAGAACAACTAGCTAATTTAAAAGCATCAATGTACAAAATAGATTGGAAAAGATAAATGATTTGGCCTCTGATTACTGCTCCCTAGTTTTAGTCTGTTAGCTTTGCTACCTGAGCATTATTCAGAAATAAGATCCATGAAGCAGCATACTTGAACAAAGTTGTACTATGAACAACTCTTTCTTCTTAACCTGTTACTTTTGCCATTTTGTCTACTTTTGATCACTGTGCAAGACTTCTATTTATTTAATGAAGTTGTGCAACACTATTCAACACAGTTATATCCACTGGCTGGCAAAGTGCTAAGGACCTTCATGAAATGTAAGACACTTACAACTCATCATGTCACTTCTCATCTGCCCTCCATTTTGCATCCAAAAATTCCACCAGATTTGTCAGACATGATTTTCTGTTCCAGAAACTATCCCAGTTCCTTTATATCAGCTCGTATTTTTCCAGATGTTTTGTGATCTCATCCTCTACTAATGTCTCCAAGACCTTGTCTACTGTCAAAATCAAACTTTATTGCAAACCTGTAACTCCTTGATTTCACCTTAGTCCTCTTCGTATGGAATGGGTTTACATTTGCATTGTTTTTGTCCCTTAGTACTCCTTCCTGTTTCAATAAGCAAGTAAGTATTCTTTAGTTGGCCAGTATCCTCTTCCATCATCTCTTTCATGAGATTCAGGTGTGACCAGCTGAGCCCTACAGCTGTCTCCTCTTTCCAGTGATTTTTTTTTTTCAAGATTGATCCTCAAATTGCTTTGGCTTTCGGAATCTTTTGTTTTAATTTCTGGCACTGTATTTTGTTTCTTCCTGGAGACCTACTTATCACTGATGGTAGAGGACTAAGGCTGAAGTAATGATGATACATTAGCTAAGACAATCCACAGACTGGTCATTGTTTATAGAGCTTTTTATGTCCAGACAAGACTGGTAGTGATAAAAGATAATGAACATCAGGTGTCTCCTTACTGATTTACATGCCAGTGAAAAACTATTCAATTTACTGATTTTTTTTATCTGGAATATCAGATCTGGCAAATTGTTCAGAAGTTTAGTGAACATAGTGTGATGGAGGAATATGTTCAAATAGATGAGACAGTCACAACTAAGAGGCACAGTAGCTTCAAATCAGCTAATTTGATCACCATCTGTCAAGGCCCACAAAGAAACATAGCGTAACAGATTTGGGTTGAGACATTCCCTTTTCATCCCAGAGATGAGAAGTTTTGGGCCAGTCCTGGGGCTAGAGGGGTGATTTGACCCCAGGCATCTTGCAGTCCTCCAGCATCCCCAAAAAATGCCACTTACTTTGGAAACATCTTGCAGAACAGAGAAATAACTAAACCCATCAGGACTACATAATTGCTTCAAAAACAACTTGCAGAATAGAGAAATAACTAAACCCGTCAGGACTACATAATTGCTTCAAAAACTTGTATCATTCAACAAATTGTAAAGGCCCATTTGTAATCTGTCCTGTCAAATTTTCCAGACAAGGTTTAATTCCATCTTAAGGTGATGTGCAGTATTAAGATGCATAACTATAGATATATAAAACTTATACATGTTTTTTCCATAAAGAAAAAAAATAATCTCATTTTAAAACCAAAAATTGTTAGTCTAGTTGCTGGGAACCAGCCAGACTGAGGTTCTGCACAAAGCTCTTGTTTACTTTGTCCCTTTTCTTTGACTAACTGTGTGGTTTAGTTCTTTAGTTTAGTTCTTCAGTTTAGCGTCTTTCATGTGGTTCCAAAGAGGAGTAAGCTAAAGATAGAGAGATGGCCTTACAATGAGGGAGCATAAAAGTCTCTAAGATTCAAGTGCTCAGTTTACTTCACAAAACCTGAATTCCTCCATACAAGCCCTTTGTGACACATGGGTGGTTATCACTGTCTTTGTCATTGCTTTGTTCTCTCAAGAGAAGAAGTAGTATCGGGGTTCACATAGTGTCTGACAAGGCAGAGTCAAGTCTGCTTGGCTACAGACTTGAACAATTCATGTGGACTGAAATCCTGCACTAGGGGAATTAGGGATCACAACTCTTAGAGATGCAGGACTTCTCAATTCATTGCTGCTCTGTTTTGTAGGAAATTTCCACCAGGGCTTGCACAAAGAGGTTTTTTTTGTTTGTTTGTTTATATTTCTCTTCTCCTCTTCACCCAATCAGAATGAGGTTCCTAAAATAGCTTTGAGGTTCCTAATATATCTTTGACACTCTTAGAATCATATTCCCCTGGAAAAAATGGGATAATACTACTGTCCTTTAGAGGTGTGATAAAAAAATAGTGCACTGAGGGTTGTAAACTGCACCTAAGATAATGGCAGAGATGATGGCACTTTGGTACCAATAGACATAAATAACCAGTAGGACCTCACAGACTTTAAGGTTTTAGTAAATTATTTGGACAGTTTAGATTATTTTACCACTCAAATCAGTGACAAGGTTTCCTTGGTTGGCAGTAGGATAAGAATTGTGTTACAGATAAGTGTCTTGGAGTAAGAACCCCATATATCTCCAAGCATTGGCTATTTTTAGCACGTGAACTCTACAGAGAGTTGAATCTAGTGATAACTTCCCTTCTTGCTGAGTTTGTGCAAACATTTCCTGGAGCTTTCTGTTTGACCACAATAGAAGCCTTTTAAAGCTTAAATAGGGATAACTTGAATTATTAGCATCGGTCCCCTAGCCCAACCACAAGCATGTCTGAAGCAGCTCTTGCTGATAACACGCTGCAACAACTACATTTTCCTCACACATATCCACAAAATAAGCTGATGCTCATGACTACCACCAAGTAGGAAAACACTGGGTTACTGAGACTACTGCCACCAAATAACCTTTCAGTTTATTTCCTGCACTTTTTGCCTGACCATTTCAGCACACACCTCATACAATTTCTCAGTGAAACTACAGGTCAGACATTTTGTTAACAGATATCAGTTGCACCCTACTGAAGTCAGTGGCTCTCTGCAATGACTAACAGGAGGTTTGGTTCTTTGCAACTGGACTTCAGATGTGAGGATTTCCTCATACCCTCCTGGTATGCAACACTGTATTTGGAAGCCAATCCATTGGTTTCACCTTCCTCCTTCAGCACTGCACAGCCAAAGGGACCCCACAAGTGCAGGAGCACAGATTATAAAACAATGAACAGATCAGTACAGCATTTCAGCTGCAGCCCAGCAGCATGTTTATAACTCAGTGGTCTTTATATTTCCTTACCTGCTCCTGGCAAGAGTTCCAAAAATACATTTCTCGCCTTTGTTACAACAAAGAGGAGTTGTAGTTGATGGCCCTCAGTCATCCTGCGAATGGCTAACAGTGTTGGTCTCCCTTCCTCCTTCCTTCTCCAATGAAAAATCTGCAGATTCCAGAAGAGATCATGTTAGCAGGTGATCTCTAATTTTGCACTCTATTTTCTGCTGATTTTTGATTCATATCTGCCACCACAATGACAGTTATTCTGCAGTTTCTATCTCATCAGCTGTGACTTTCTCCAACTATTAGGAAATGCTGACTAGTCCTAGTGCTAAACCCATTCCTGGCCTAACAGTTCCATTTTTGGTACTCAGTTATCTCCACTTCCGTCCAAATTTCCATCTTCTCCTCCCGAGCTTGCATCTGCTTACATGACATGATATGAAAGATGTCAATGAAGACTTGGCAGATTTCTTAGTATAAAAAAATGAAGAGTCCAACCCCCCTGCAATGAGCAGGGACATATTCAACTAGATCAGGTTGCTCACAGCCCCATCCAACCTGACCTTGAATGTTTCTAGGCATGGGGCTTCTACCAGCTCTCTGGGCATCCTGTTCCAATGTTTCACCACCCCCATTGTAAAAAAATTCTTCCTTACATCTGGTCTAAATCTCCTCTCTTTTAGCTTAGAAACATTACCCCTTATCCTATCGCTACAGGTCCTCCTAATATATTTGTCCCTAACTTTTTTGTAGGCCCTCTATGTATTGAAAGGCTGCAATAAGGTCTCCCTGAAGCCTTCTCTTCTCTAGGCTGAACAATTCAGACTATCTCAGCCTTTTCTCCACAGGAGAGGTGTCCCATCCCTCTGATCATTTTTGTCACCTCCTCTGGACCCACTCTGGTAGGTCCATGTCTATTTTGTGCTGGGGACCCCAGAACTGGATGCAGCACTGCAGGTGGGGGTCTCACCAGGGCAGATTAGAGGGGCAGAATCCCCTCTCTTGACCTGCTGGCCACGCTGCTTTTCATGCAGCCCCGGATATGTTTGGTCTTCTGGGCTGCAAGCTTACAGTGCCAGCTCATGTCCAGCTTTTCATCCACCAGTTCCCCCAAGTCCTTCTTGGCAGGGCTGCTCTCAATGCCTTCATCCCCAGACTGTAGTGATACTGGGGATTTCCCTGACCCAGGTGCAGGACCTTGCACTTGGCCTTGTTGAACCTCGTGAGGTTCACGTGGGCCAACTTCTCATATTTATCCAGATCCCTCTGGATGGCATCTGGACCCTCTAATGGCAAATAGACCCTGTAATAATCATTTATATTATAAATATTTCCTTTCTGTCCTAAACATGATGGATAATGTTACATTTTTAAAAATCCTGGAGAACTGCTATGAAAACACTGGGGCTAATAGGCTGACAGGAAGGACTGAATAGATTTGTTGACTTTAAAAGCAGGATGCAGCATCCATGATACAAAAAAGCAAGGAAAAAGGTACCTATCACTATAATATTTAACTTTAAGAATGGAACCACTTGAAAATGAGGAGGTCAGGTTTTTTAAGAAATTGAAAGGCATGGCTAAAAGGATCAAATGATTGCAGTTGCTATGAAGACTTTTAAAGAAGAGATATTATGATGATCTATGATATCAATCAATTAAAATTCTCCCTAAAATTTCCCCTGATTTTATTCCCTTTTAAAAGATCAGAAGATTTTTTTAAAGGAAGGAAAAAGAGAAGGGCATACTATGTTAGGTTAAATATGAAACATTAATAAATCAAGTCAATATATTTGAGGAATTCCATGCCAAAATGATTTAGAAACACTTTAATAAAAACATTTCAAATACTTTTCTTTGAAAATCAGCCTTCCAGAAAATCCAAAGAAGTAACAGCTGATTCAAAGAAAATCCAGTTCTTGGGCAAGATAAGACCACAGCAGAAAAGCTAAATACATATTTTTTTTGAGAAGTGGTGAGAGATTCTTGCAACAAAACTTTCCTCTGTGGTGGATTAAGCTCAAGAATTGTGTCAAGATGAAGTGTTATTAGCAGAAATTTTAGAACAAGCCAATAAAATGTAACAGCAAGAAATGGCCAAGATCAGATGTAATTCACTCACGAGTTCTGAAGAAATTCACTCACAAAGTAGCAAGCCTACTAACTGGGGTATGGGACTTATCACTTATATAGGACCCTGGTAGACATTTTATTAAATAATAAAATTAGTAGTCAGACATAGATCTGATATAAGGAAGACAGCATCACATTTCTTAAAATTTATGAGTTATAAAATTGTTAGAAAACTTTGAAGGAGGAAAAGGGGATGTAGAATATGGGAATTCAGTTGGACTCCTTAGACTTTCCAAAAGCTGTCAACAAAATCCCAAATGTTTTTGAGAAATTAACCTTTTATGGTGTAAGAGGAAGTGTCTTGACATGGATTAATGGTTGAAAGGTTGGAAACAATCTAAGGACTCAAATAAGTGGTTGGCTTTAGTAGTGATACACAACAAAGAGATGAGGTAAGACTTGTACTGTTCAACTTATTTGCAGATGATCTAGGAAAGGATTGGGGTGACCAAGTAATGGTTTATCCAGGGTTATCAAAACTGAAATGTATTTACTAAAGAGAGTAACCAGGTAATAAAGTGACAAATGAAATGCAATGTCAATGAAAAAAGTTTGGGCACATACAGGAAAATATTATCTGAGTTATATCCAACAATGGAGTATGAATTAACTTTTACTACCTAGGAATGACATTTGAGTCACCAGGGTTAGTTCTCTGTACATCTTGTCTATGCTACATCATGTCAGATAAAATGCATATCAGAAGTTCTTAGGAAATTACAAAAAGGCAGAACAATGATTACACAATTGTACGTATCTAAGTCGTTAACGTCTTGAATATTGACTTAGTTGCTTCATTTGCATTTTTTTTTTTAAGGGAGATGAGTGGTGATGAATTTTGTTACATTTGAGGTACAGGAGACTGATGTCTGACAGGCACAAAATAGCAACGCAGACCTTTTCTTCATGGATCCCTCTTACTTTGGCAAACCAGGAAATGCCAAGGGATGCACCGGCTTAGGAGGTGCTCCTTTGCCATCCTGCCCGGACTAAGGTAGTTGTTACTATTATTTCATGAGGAAAAAATTTTGTCATGTGGTTAAAACAAGAAGCTACCTTAATCTTGTTTTACCACTCCCTTAACATCAGATTTGCTTAAATTTCTCTGTGCCTTAGTTTCAGGGTAAAAAATGAAGAAAACATTTCTTCCCTTTTTCATGGGGCTCCTGGGATGCTTATCTAATTGCTCTTTGCAAATCTGTTGGAAACTTGAATATTAAAAGTGTAAAGAATTAGAGGTCATTAATATTAGCTAATGCTGCCCTTGCCCCACGTAACAATTTAACTTTGGAAAGTCAAGTCTCCATAAAACAGAAACCCTTCTTTGTACTTGGTGGGGATGGATTATGATCATTCTAGGACTCTAGTTATGTTTGTTGGCATAAACTTAGAGAAGTTTCAAACAGCCAAAGTAAAAATAAATCTTATTATTGTACATTTAGACTAAGCAGGGTTCACAGTTTCCTCTTTATTTTTTTTTAGATTGCTATTTTGATTTTTTACCCCCTGAAAAACAAATACTGGAATATAACGTTATTTTAACTTTGAAATTTATGGTCTTCCTGACAACAGGTAGTTACAGTTGCATTCTTGTAAAAGAAAACAAAATTAAAAATATAGACACAGGAAATAAAATTAATTTTAAAATATATGAAAACATTTATTCTGTGCATCAGCCCAAGTGAACAGACAAGTCTCTGACTGATACCCACCACAGACTGCAGTTTCTTGAATTGATTGATTAATAGGACAGAAATGAGGAGGTGTGAATTTATTTTGGACTTCAACTGGGCTGAAAAAGGTTTGGCACAGTTCAGCTGGGCTTAATCTGCATTTTAAAGTCTATGAACAGTGACCACCTACTGGCACCCTTCAATGTGTTAGGTCCCATAGAAAGGAAACATTTTGCACTAGACTTCATTTCAGCTAATGTTTCTGGGTTTATAAAGGTACTAAAAAGGCAACAGCAATCTGATTTCAAACTAACAAAATACCCCTTTTCCCCTAGCGGGGAAAAAACCCAACAGAAGAGTCAAGGAAGAAGGAGGAGGGTAGGTGGGATTGGAGAAACAATTTCTCATTGTTTGGAGGTAGATTGTTCATGAGGGCGATGTTACTCTTAAAGTAAAATAAAATTCCTTTGGGGTGTTTTCACCATTAAGCATCGAGATTTTCATTTAACTGCATGAAAGGTAGTAAAGAAGTAATAAATAACAGTTCAAATGGGAAAAAGCTGCAGAGGAGAAAAAAAAAAAAAAAAGCTGAAATGCCGAGAATTTTATCTGAGCTAAAAAAATTGAAGCAGAAAGATCCCACTGTATTCTGCAGCAAGGATAATTAAAAACAAAGCCATCTTTTAAGACAGAGCAAACATTCCCCATCATCTCCTTTTTCTGGCGAAGCCAAGGAACACCCTCTGAAGTAAAATAACCATAACAAGAAAAGACATCTTCTTGAAGAAATTTTGACTCATAGTTTACTGCTTTATAAGCAGTTCAATAGAAAGATGTTCCACGCCAAGGCAACAAGTCAAGAATCCACATTTTTAATGCTAGTTTAGTCTCCTATATGATTATTTTTACAACATCTTCAATTAAAGACAGATTTTTCAGCTCCCTGATTGTGACCGGATAGGAAAGGGATTGATGTGCACACACACACAGAGGGGAGGAAAATGCCACCTCTCCCTATAATGGTCTTCATTAAAAACAGCTTTGCCCAGCTTCTGTTTTATTTCATTTTGATGATTGAAATTTTCCTCATGCAGTAATAAATGGTTTTTTTCTTCCTTACAGTTTACAGGTCCAAAGGCAAAATCTGATAGTCCAAACTCCAACATTTTTAGTCATTTAATCAGAAAGGGGATGTTGTGTTTTCAGAGGAAGGTTGGGGCTGGAATGGGAGAAGGGAAAAACACAAAAACTCAGAAATCGCTGTTCAAACCCCAGATCATTAACACTCACACTGTTGTTGGAAGAGTTTCATGCAGCTCCCAGTATCACCACAGACTTGGGACGGTGGAACCAGTCACCCCTTTGCACCCTATCGCACCTGCTGGGGAATAAATGTCTCAAAGCACAAGTTTGCTTTTCAGGCTCACTTAGCTGCCCACAAGTTTGGTTTTTTTACACCGATCTAAAAACTTTGTCGGTGTATTTTTCTTACTTCTCCAGCATGATTTTAAAATAAAAGTGTGTCATTGACCATGAAGCTGCCTGCAGTGCCCTTCATTGCTTTGGCACTTGAGTTACCAGAAGCTGCATCTGCCTTTGTAAACAAAAATTGCCCTTGTACAGGAAAAACAACTTTAAAAAATCCAGGAATTATTTTGTCAATTCATTATAGCATTATTATAGGCATTGACTCGGTTCCAGGTAAAATATGACCTTACATTAAATTATCATTACTATTAAACTACACTCCAGGTTGAACTTTCTATGGATCCATCTCTTTCAAAGGAGACTCTGGAGATAAATTTGTTTCCCTATGATCTAAAAGAGCGGGACCCATAAAAATCATATAGCACTGAAGGTAAATGTTCCTCTTTCATTTCTCTTTCTGGATGAATCTGACTCTATACAAGGGATGTGTTTATTCCAATGCTGAATCAACGTGCTCAGGAGCCTGGCTTTGGTCCTGTTGGAAACATCCATAGCATTTCAAGGTGATTCAAGGTTGGTAAATATGTGGGGGCACATTTGGGGCTACCATCCCATACACTTGCTTGGGTGGGAATACTTCAGATGTCTGGCAGCGTGTCAGGTTGGAATGAGTATCTGGGGGCTGTGCTGGGTTAGGTGGGGTGGGCACAGGTAGAAGATCTCTAGTTTAAGGCCCCAACGTCCAATGCCACCAAAGAGGACCTTATCAGGGTATTGCATTTTTATCAGCTGGTTCAGGATTCCCCAGTGCCTTTAACTTGCTGGGGTGGCCCAAACCTCAGTGTTCAACAGTTTAGGGGGTTTTTGTTGTTTTTTGGGTGGTTTTTTTTTTTTTTAATAGATTCGAAACACCCGTTTTCCCCTTGTTTCTTTGATGTTGAAACCTCCGAGCGGGG
>NW_010339076.1:71283-101751 GCF_000700745.2 Antrostomus carolinensis
GAATGCCACGCTGCCCAGACCTTCTTCCTTGGGATGGGTTTGGTTTTATAACTTGCTAAACCACGTCCCGCCGGGGAGGTGGGAGGCTCTACAACGTAGCTGTCCGCGTTTGTGTGTGTGTGTGTGTGTACATGCACGTATACGGGAAGCACTGGAGCTCGTAGGGCTCTCCAGGACTCTTTGGAGGGAAATACAGACCTGGAGACAAAAAAGAAGGTAGCATTCATGGCCAAGCACACAGTGGGGTAAACATATTTTGTAAATGGAAGTTTGTTATTCACATTGTACAACGGGAGTTGCTGTTTACCCACCACTGGTCAGATGCCGACGTTGCCAGAGGCTGAACGATTCAGTGGCAATCACTTATAAATAGTGCTGACCAGAAACAGGAACAGTGAAGTTTTCATTAAATAAAAATAAAGCCTTGAATATTATTTCATTTTATTTTAAGGAAGAGTTAATAAAGGTTTACATGCTTTTATTGATATTTCCTTTTTCTTCTCTCTACTTTCTTATATCCCTCTTCTAAAATATTTTATTATGTTTCGGTTTTTAATTTGAATTATTGTATTTTATTTTTATACTATTTTAGTTTATGTTTTCTTTTACTTTTTTTCATCACTGCAAAAAGTAGGAAGGACAGGAGAAAAGAGAAGAGTAAAAGAAATAATGAAATGCAGGAAAATCCTAGAATTTAGGCATATGTTGAAACCCCAAACTCTCATTTTTTAATTAATACAGGTTTTAAATTAAAACTCCTATTTCATCAGAGACAAATTTTCATTATTAAAAAAATGCTTTGAAAATCCCTGATAATAATAATAATTTATTGGTGTTCACGGCCTACTGGTAGATACAAAATCTAATGACCCTTTGTCCTGGGTAGACGAAAGAGCTCAAGAAAACTAAACCTTGCCAGAAAAAGGTAGGATAATCCCTCCATGCCATAAACTTTTTATGTTCCCTTAAATTCCCACTTTGCAGATTAGCCCTGGATACTATTAAGAGAAAGAAACAGACCAAACGTGTTAGGAGTCTGGATTTTGCTCTTCAGCCAGTGTACACGACAGGGCAGCTGTGCCCGGTGGTACCGGTTTGCATCCTCCTGTCAAACGTGAGTCAAATCTCTCCGTCATGTCGTTCCAATCTGAAATTAAACACTGCAAATTCCAGGTCAGGCACTCACTCTTTTTGAAGGCTAAAGTGATCGTTTCCCTGTGCCCAGTTTTGATTTCCTGAGTATAAAAGTAATGTGTGTTCTCCAAAACGTTGGCCCACACAAGCTGGGCACGTACCCACAGGTTTTGAAGGTTTCTTTTATGAATCTCATGGAGAAGTGTGGCTTCAGAAACCAGACAAAAGTCTGCCCTAAGTCAGTGGGAGCTTTGCTTGTGCAAGGACTGTAGGACTAAAGTGTATAAAAGCTAGATGGTCTTTCTTCTTGCTTTTTCAACAACAATAATTCATAGAATTTTATGAAAACCTTGAGTTTTCCTTGCAAGATAATTGATGAATCACCAGTCTTTTAAAAGGAAAGGAAAAAAAAAAAAAAAGAATAATGAGTACAGGGGATGGGAAATAAAAAGAAGGAAATCAAAGATTATATATTTATTTTGAGAATGAGATGTAGAGGAATGCACAATCTCATCATGGCTCCTCCCCAGCACATCCTCAGCCCTTGGGTCGGGTGCTGCAAAAAGACCCCCTCTCCCCCAAAGCACAGACTTTTCTTCTTAATTTGGCACAAAGCACAAAGAGTGAAAGGTTTTTGGTTTTTTGTTTTTCCTAAATGAACAGAGTTAATTCCTCTTCCACAAGGTGGCAACATCGCTTCAGAGCTCACAGTATCTTGCACAGCACAGAGACAGTTAGAAACTTTGTAACTTGTAAGCTATTTCAAACACACTTTTTTTTTTAGATTATTTAAATTTAAGGGGGGTGTGGGAAAGCCATTGTTCTCATTTTCACTGCTTTTTTCGTTTTCTAAAAAATATTAGTTAAAGTTATATGTAATATCTTTTGTGTATTTTACTGTGTGTACTACCTGGATGATTCCATTTGGCACAGCTCTTTCTATACAGCTGAGTACAGGGGAAGGCTGGTTTAATAGCCAACAGTTTTTCACTGAGTGGATGCTCACACCTAAATCAGAGTGGCCAAAATAAGAAATGGAAGCACAGCTGAAACTTAATCTTCAGAGTTGATCAGAAACCAAATTTTTATTTAGCATTTTTAGCCAGATATTAACCATACATTTAAGTAACTTTTTAGAAGTCAAATGCTCTGCTTTACACATTGGCCTTTCATATCTTTCTTCTCTGTTTTCCTGACTCCTAAACAATCAGAGAATCACAGAATTGCCTGGTTTGGAAAAACCTTTTAAGATCATAGAGTCCAATCATTAACCTCACACTGACATGTCCCCAACTAACCCATGTCCCTCAGCACTATGTCTACACGACTCTTCAACCCCTCCAGGGATGGGGACTCCACCACTGCCCTGGGCAACCCCTTCCAATGCCTGAGAACCCTTTCAGCAAGGAAATTCTTCCTCAGATCCAATCTCAACTGCCCTTGGCACAACTTGAGGCCATTTCCTCTTATCCTGTCACTTGTTACTTGGGAGAAGAGACTGAGCCCCACCTCTCCACACCCTCCTTTCAGGTAGTTACAGAGAGCAATTATGTGGTCTTGCTGCTCTCCTAAACTTAACTCCTCTGCTTTTCACTGATGGCTGCATGGTTATTTCTTCCATGGAAGTTGAAAGGAAATGAAAGAATCTCACCTTCCTACAAACCTTAACTCAACCACTCTGCTTGGCCTGCGCAGCAATAAGGACATAAAGGTATGTCAGATATTAAAAATAAATCACTTCAGAAAATAATTTGGATGTTGTGAAGTTAATGGCAAGTGAAAGGCCCTTCATTTTCCACTCTGGATCATACAGGTTCTGATATTGTAAAGGAAGTGAATAATTTGATATGTGTGGCTAATATCCCACTAGCCCCCATAGACCAGAATGAAAATGCTTCATGACCGTGCTGGGCAACATCAGTGAGCAAAGAGCAGGAGAATCAGCCCAAGGATCCTACCAGCATGAAAATCTTTACCAGGTTATATTTACTCAAACTGTGAATCCAAGCAACGCTCCTATAACACTACAACAACACACACCACCTAATTCATCTTGTCTTGTCTTCTACAAGTTCTTTGATCTCACCATGTATGTCTGCATTAGAGCAGCTCAAGGGATGTCCCAAGGCTATGTTACCCTGCTATGGATACTCCATTCCTGCAGGGCATCTTCATGGCCAGCTGTAGGATAGTTGTAGAGCGAAGTGAATGTGTTTCACAATCTTTCTGCAAGTTGCATTTCTCCCAGCTGCCCTTGCAATGATGGTATCAGGCAGACTTATGCACAGTTTTTCCCCAAAATGGCACAACATCCTCTGCTACAAAGGCACATAGTATCAATGTGCAAGCAAAACTCAAGTTACCTTCAGGCTTCCTGTGAGGGCAATGTGTTACTGGCTGTCCAGAGCAATGTAGCAAACGTATGCATGATGCATTCAGAGATGAGATTTATTATGGAAATAGGCATCATATAGGCGTCTGGGAACAACCCTTCCAAAGTGCACAGCCAGGCATGTTTCAGAGATCTGTTGGCAATATCAAGGCTGCTGTTGATGAAATGTTTCTACCTCTATGTAGATCAGCGCTGGCTGGAGCAGACTCACTGCCGACACACTTCCAAGATAAGAGCTGAGTGCAGACAGTGTCTTTCATTAACCCTTCTACAATCACCAGATCTCCTGCTGCTCAGAAATTAACCGGGAGTGGGGGCTTTCTGTTGGCTTTGTTGGTCTCTGCCCAAGCCAAGTTTCTCCACTGCTCCATGAGTAATGTCCATATGTTTATATTCAAATGAGCCACAGAACCCAGAGATGCCTTGATAATGGACACTCAATTGATTTGTGTATAAATGAATAACTAGAGAGGGCGACTCAGCTCTTCTTTTCTACAGCCCTGACTTCTCCAAGGGCATTGCTCATGGTTAACAGCAGAGGTTGGAGCTCAGAGTGGCAAATACAAAGCTGCTCCTGTGTTAGCAGCTGAGCAGGCTTTAACTTTTCCTTTCTTCCACTCCTCCTCCCCTCTATTTTTTCCATTGTAACTCACAGTGCATTTTTGCAAGATATCCCTGAAATTACTATTATTACATCGCAATATTAGATCAATGCAGTGGTAACACACTCCAGATTGTTATGGCATTCGCATCTTGATGCCTTCCATACTGTCTTGTGGAATCTAGCCTAATACCATGATTAAAATGCCTTTTCCATTTCTCTAAAGCACACTGCCTGCTGCCATTACATAAACGTCTGCCTATCTAGGGTTTTATACTGGCACCCATCACCGGGGTATTTGAGAGTCTAATGAAAAGGACCTCCCCTCATTAAAGGAAGATGAAGATTCTTGCCAAAGCCTGAGATTAAAATAGAGTCCGTTAGGTTTCTCTTCTCACTGACATCATTATGAATCAGAAAAAACACTCCACTCAAGTGAGTTGCATTATAGCAGCGAAAAGTCAGCATGAATTCAGGATCAAGCCCTTTCATTTTAACACCAACCTATCTCCGTTTACTCTGTCAGCTTTTTCCCACTCTGCAATTCAACCACTGGAAATAGCCGCCCTTCATGTAATATAACTCCTTCCCATGGGAAAGCACTAAGCTACAGGAGGAGAAATCTTTCAGAAGTCACCCTCAGGTGGGATGGGAGAGAAAATAAAAAACAAAACCCAAAAGGATGAAAAAAAAAGAGAAGGAAACACTTTGGCTCCCACAGACTCTGTGTCGCAGTCTTTGAAAGTGGCAGGAAGTACCTTGGTTGTTGCCAAAAAGAAGAGTGGGACTTCAGGTATCGTGCAACTCTGGGGTGACTGCAGAAGGAGAAGCAACAGCCCATTTCTTGTTGGGAGCTGAAGCCTGAGTCCTTCCCTCTTTCATACCCCTCTCAGGACACATAAAAGCAAGGCAGATGCACAGGGAGAGGCACCATCCACACCACCAGATTTTCCAAGCCTCCTCTCCAAAGGGCTGTACTCACAGTCAGCTGGGAGTTGTCATTCTTGCCCCATCGTGAGGACACACATGAGCAGCTAGCAGAGGAGCCTTGATTTCCTGGTGTCCTCAGGGATGAGAATAATCTTGCCATGAGATTAAATATCTAGTGGGAACTGTGCCTCAGTAGTCCAAGCATGACATGGACAGACTTAAAGGGCAGTTTGACACTGTCTTGTTTAAGAAGCAGGGTGGTTCCCATCACGTTGACAACCAAGGATAGGAGAAGGAAGCCCTTGATGACAGCTCAACAGGTCTTAAATCCATTTCCCACAAATGTGAGGCTACTGGTTTCAGTGGGATCCCACAACACAGTTGGCATCTAACTGTGGTGTCTATGTTGGAGGTATAACCCTAAGGTTTCCTGCATCATCAGTGAAGAAAAATAAATACTTTCAAGAGGCAATTTGGGTCTTAGGTGGGAAAAATGGGCTGTTCCAGAGGGATAGGATTAATCTGGGCCAAGGAGAACAAGCCAGTTGGGCAACCAAACGGAATTTAAAAGAGTTGTCCATTAAAATACATCTCTGTTTGTCCACAGATGTTGAAAAAGTCTTTCCAAAGGGTCAAAATATCATTCCACACAATAGCACAACAGCAATCTTGTACTATTTTTACTTTAAAGCTGAAAAAACACCTGATTTTCAGGTTTCCCTCTAAGATGTCTGCTCTTCTGACATTATTAAACCTAGTCAGATCTTTTCTCAACTAAGGGCAAATTTCTGGGCAAATTTTCAGTTTGAGGGAAGTTTGTACATCTGCTACTTACAGCAGGAGTGCCAACTCATGAAAACTTGAATTGCTGATTAAACAGCAACACGGTTTTCCAAGTGGCAGTTTGTGATGGGGTACTTGGCAGTGTTCTCTGAGTGTAACAAAATGGAACAGGGCACTCCCCTGCTTTATACGTCTGTGAACTCTGGAGCAGCACAGATTGTGCTTAATTTGTTTTATAGCCAACTGAAGCACATGGGCTTACTTGTGCATCAATGCTGGGCACTTGTGATGAGCTCTGTTCTGTACGTTAACATCCCTGTGATATGGATGCCAGGACCAATCTCTCTTGTAGAGCCATATGAAAAGCCATGAGATCCAGTGTGAAAAATAGGAGACAGAGGAAAAAAAATCATTGCAATGATTATAATTATTTATTACTATTACTTATATAGGAAAATTAATATATCTGCACAAAATGAACTGACTTCATGACATAGGTAGGTGAAGTCCATGTACAAGCATTGCTGTCTCTCTTTTTTGTGACAAACAAAATGGTTTTGTTAATTAGTTAGGACACTTAACAAAGTGCTCTTATAATACAGTAATAATAATATCAATGTTAGTAATAATAATATCAATGTTAGCAATAATATCAAGATGATTATGATGACTATTATTAATAATAATTCAATTACATAATTAAGAAAACTTATAACAAACAACCAGCTAAATTGTCAGCAAATTCTTCTCACTGACAACTTGTGAGGAAAGCTGCTGGTTAAAGTCTTAGTGGAATTAAATCCTGGTGCTACCTTAAGTCACTGTGGGATGTCAACATCTTGTCCTTAGTAATTAAGCATGTAGAAGAGATAAGCTGTTCTTGGCATCACCCACAAGCTGTTTGGAAGCACTCGGACACACCAGTAAATCAAGGGAAATGCAAGCCCGAGATACGTTGTAAATTCATTAGGCAGAGGAGGAAACTGAGGCAGGGATGAGTTATGCATCATAATCACACTGCAAACCCACAACACTCAGACCTGCACCTTCTCCAGTACCAACCCTTACGACACAAACATCACTCCTCATGCACAGCAGTATTTCCAAGTAAAAGCAAGAGATCAAAAGCAAAAGACAGCCTTTCAGATATTCCATTTCATCTGTAAAGGCAAGCGTAGGAAGATTGAAATGATTATTTTTTTTATTCTTGCCCATTCGATTAACATATGTTTGTCTGTGTTTCAGCATTTTACCACATATTTATATGAAATCCCTCTGCCTGGTTTGGTTTGTGTTTTGTTTTTTTTTTCTTGGCCTCTCACTGGCTTTCACTCATGCTAGACAACTCCAAGAATCTTGCCCACAGTACACCATCATTGTCCACGCAACCACGAACCAGTTTGTACACCTCAGCTGGGCAAAATCTGAGTCCATCTTGGTTGTCTCCAAGAGGATTAGATGCTCCTACTTTAAACAACCCCCAGATAATCCCCAATCTACTCAATGAGTTCAGGAGTGTTAGAAAGCATGTACCACTCAGGTAAAAAGTGAGCCCAAATACAACCATGCCATTGCCTTTTTTTCCCTTTGGGAAGTGGAGTGAGTCACAGCAGATGATGCTTGCTTCTTCTGGCTAGCTCTCAGGATTGCGGTTTCCAGTGATAAATTCAGCCCCTGGGCAATTTACTGAAGAATTACATAGTGTGGTATAGGCATCCTTCCACCAGTATACAAGCCCCAGGATCTGATGAGGTTTGGTGCAGAGCATTCAGATTTGGTTTCTTTTTAATAACACTTACTGAACGTGAACAGCTTTAATAATCCCCAGCAGTCATTAAGAGCTTTTCATCTTCAAAGCGCTCTACATATGCTAATTAATGCTCACAACCATCCCGTGATGGTATTATTATCCCCATGTGGCAGCAAGGGAAATGGAAGCAATGAGGTTAAGTAATTTGCCTGAGGTCAGAGGGAGCTGATGACGAAGCCGCAAGCAGAACGCCTCATCCTCTCCTCCACCATGCATCTTCTTCCTGCAGCACTGTCATCTGGTGCCCAAAGTCCTTCTTGTGTTTTGTGTTATGTGAGCACGGGACAGGTACCAAGAAAAGGGTGAAAAATGACATTTTGCCTGGCATCCCCACAGGCTCTGACTATACTACCAAGCCTACTCGTGTGCCAGCCTACATGCCAAAATGTCAGTGCATAAAAAGCAACATAGACCAGTTTTCAGAATAAAGTTCCTGCTGCAGATCCCTATGACAGCGCAGGTCCATGCCCTCCCTTCATGTCCTCCAGACCTAGCAGCTACAACCTCAGGCATCCCAGAGCTCAAGCCATCAGCAAATAAGCCAAAGCTGCCTTTTTCTAACCACTCTATGGACATTTTGGCTATATCAGTTCTAATACCTATACACTGTGAGGGCTCATTCCCCAGCGTTGAGACAGGGTGACCACACCTTTGCTCCAAGTCTCAGCTCCCTAATTCTCCCAAACACAGTCATCATACCCAAAATGTCTATGCGGAAGCAGTCCTTGCCTGGGCTAACTCCCTCACCATGGCTGGAAATTGCTGACAGCGCTTTCAGTTTGGGCCAAAAGTTTGCCAGAGACAGTTCCAACATTTTAATGGCACAAATAACCAAGTTGCAGTGCTCAGGCCAAGGCTTGATACTATTTGATTCTCTATTCCAGACTTAGCCCCTGTGGCCAAACTACAGCTAGAGTCAGCAATGTGAATATCTTGTCTTCAAGAATTTTCAAAGATGATCATCACTGTCTCTCAACTGCCACCATACAGAAGAAAACAAGATTAAGAGACATGATTTACTCAGGATCATGCACTATGTTAGTACCATAAACATGAGCATCACTTTGGTCCTCTGGCTCAAAAGTCAATATCTTGTTATTTGGTCAGCTTTGACTTTCCAAAAGATAGATAACTAACCATTGTTTCACAGCCAGCCCCTTTATGGTGGGTTCAGCTGCCAAGGATTCACTTTTAGCCCACATGATTAGGAGCTGATGGACTTCTCCTTCTATTCTCTACCCATTCAAATAAACACTGAGTTGTGTTTTATTTTTAATATAAACAAAGGCAGACTGAACTGAAAGCATGGTAGGAATGGCCCTAATTCTGTATTTGGCTGATCTGCCACTCGTAGAAGGTTGTACTATGCTTACACGGAGAAATGACTTATTACTATTAGAATAATAAACTCCTTCCTTTTGTGCTTCAAATCAAACTGCAATCTGGTCTGTGCAGAACACATTTCCCACTCCTCCTCCTTATTCTCTTCTTCCTCTACCATGGGCTTCAAACACAGAATCCAGATGCAAGCTATTTTTCCCCTAGCCGAAGGATCTGACTTTTTGGCAAGCTGTGCAAGCTGTTGTGTGGGTGGTTTAGAACTTCCCTCTGGGCCTGTCATGTGGTTAAGGCTGTCTGGGTTGCTCTGAACTTCTGGACACCATTTTCCTTTGACTCACCTTTTATTCCAGCGGAAGCTGGGACCAAGTGTGCCTAGCAAACGGGACTACACAGAGTTGCACTTTGGAGCCAGGACTTTGACGCTTTTTTTTTTCACTCATGTTAAGTCCTTTGGCTGGGTTTACTAGACAATGCTGTCAGAAGGCAATCCCTGCAAATAGCTGTCTCTCTGACTTTGCTTTGAGCCACTTCCTACTCATTTTATGAGCAGCTATTCCATGAAAATTCATGCTCTGTCATGTGTTACTAGTTAAGTCAGCAGCAAAGTCTATTCTATCAGGAAGACCTAATCCCAGCCGTCAGGCTTGCAACATTGCCTTTCCTCTGCTGCCAGGCTGCCTTTCTTTAGATGATGTGCAAGCAGTGTTTTGCTTCTGCATCTTGAACCACATGGAGATATGGCCCCAGTGTCTCCAGAGCACCATGAGTCAGATAACCATGGCACAATTTCCCCCATTTCCATTTTTTTTTTTTCATTTAAATGAGAATAGTGTTTTGCATCTTCCTGGTTAAGAGAAGATACAGATCTGGTAAAGCAGCCATATCTGCCTGAGTCTGCAAGCAGTGTGCTCCAAATTGAGCAAACCACCCCATTCATCTCATCTGGACTCCATTTAACATTGGCAACCAGAACACTGGGTAGGTCCCCATCCCATCCGTACCATTTCATCAAAGACCTCTGAGAGCATATTGTGTGTATGGATTTCTTATCTGCTGTCTTCACTAGCACAGCTTTACAAAGACAGGCTCTACAAAACAATCTCTCTACACTTAAGGTCATCTCCTTTTTAAGTCTAACTGCTTCTGAAAGTGGAAGAGATTATTTCTGTGTGAGTAACCTTGCTATTTCCCAAGTGGCACTGCCCAGGGAGGGTGCCCTGCACCCTGTGACAGGGATGAGAGTTGTGGTCCAGTGCAGGGTTGCAAGTGCTGATACGTTTAATATAGATAACAGATCACTGACTCAGAAGCGAGAATATTATAGGCAGATGAAAGTAGGCACAGATTATATTTCATGAAATACCTCTTCCCTACCATGTCCTGCCTCAGAACTGGTACTTGTGGTCCTTCCTATGGGGAAAAGACTTGGTTTAAAACCTTGAAACCAGAACAAGTGTTATATACCACCAAGGGAGCAATATCTACCTGAGCCTGCAAGCAACATGTTGGGTTAGGGTGTCCAATCCACACATTCGAAATTCATTAAGTACAGACTTGCCTGGCAGCCTCACAGAAGAGCTAACAGAGTTACCATAAATATGACAATAGTAAAATGTTTAATTCCTTGAAATGGATTAGTCTCTTCATATGGAGACAGTTCATTTTCTGAGAGAGGCTGACAACATGCACTACAGAAATGAAAGAATCAAATTTACCAGATCACACGATCATTATAACATAAAGAAACATTGTAAATACTGGCAAACAGGCCATGACAAGTTATTCCTGCAACATGCAAGAGCAGTTGTTATGCTTTGAAGTATCTCAGAAATCATGAAGGTCAACTCAGGACATGAAATACAGAAATAAGGAGCTTCGACTCAAGTCATGTTTAAGTGAAATAGATAACTAACCTCAAATCTTTGCCCAGGGCTGCTTAACCAGTGCCAAAAACATTTTGTAGAACTCTGAAAATGTTTTGATTAACTTCCCCTGGTCTTCAGAAAAGACACTGACGTCTACTCTCTCTAATCCTTGAGCTTTGGGCTCAGGGTATTTTTATGCAGTTCAGAAGCAAAGTGGACTTCCAAGGGGATTTTTATTTCACTAAAGAGACTTGCATGGTTTGGAGAACATTCAAACACACACCTGTATATTAGGATTCAACTGCTCGGTGTCCGGTGCTTGTCTCCACTGATTGCATGGCTTTGGTATTAAAGCCCAAGCCAAAGTCTTCAGAAATAGGTTGCTCAACAGGGAGCTTGGTTTTGGCTCAGCAAACAGCCATTTCATTCGTATCAGCATGACTTGATAGATTGTGAACGCTTATTTCAATGCCTTGTTTTGGATTTAGAAGCTTAACTGGAGGCATTCAGGTTTGAAATCTGGCCTCAGCTCCCTCAGTACTTCCATTTCATCACCTATAAAATGGAGGATACCATTTCCCTACAGGTGTTTTATAAGGGTTAACTCATTCATGCGTGCAAAGTGTTGAGATACTTGAATGAGCAGCACCGTATTGGAAAAATGTCTTATTTTGTGAACGTAACCTTCAAAACTTTTCACACCCTCTTAGGCCTTCCAATACTTCCTGCTTCCCGCCAGGCTGGGGCAACTCTTTTCAGGACACTTTTGTGCCCTATCCTGGCTGTGGAAACAGCAGGTGGTGAAAGGAACAAAAATGAATAGAGGTGGGAGGAAAAGTTATCCAAATATAGTGGAACCTCAGAAAAAGTTTCAGCCAGAGGTGGAGTAAGATTGCAGGGGAGATTTTTTTTGTTGTTTTTTGTTTTTTTTTCCCTTCCTCAAAGCTGCTTACTAGTTCCCTTCAATAGCAGTGGCATCTCATTCCCCATTGACCACACCACTTTACAACATACTTTAGAGCAAGGTGTGCTGCAGGAAGAGTATTTGGGGACAGTCACCACTTCTCAGAGCAGGGGGGGAAGAGGGGCTGCGGAGCCGCTGAGATGATTTTGTGCCTCTGCTCCCTCCTGGAGGCACCAGTGGGAAGAGGGAGGTAACAGCTAAGGCCCTCCTGCCACAAATCTCTCTGACCACTTTAAAGCTGTGTTAGCTGGTAGAGGGGTAAAACAGCCAGAAGGGGAATTTGAAAGGCACAAATGTAGTTTAAATCTGGTCCATCCTTACCACTAGTCTTGCACCGAATGCTTCTGGGGCACAACAGCAGCATCCCCCTAAGTCCCAGACAACTTCTGCTCCTTCTCCCTGCTTGAACAATGTACAAGCAAGTCCGGAGTGGGAGACAGTGAGCAAATATAAGTACTTTCCCTCACCCCCCTTTCCAGCCCTGACATAATAACAAACAGCTCTCCAAAAAGCACTTAAATTTACGAACAGTTTATAAATTCAGAGACGTTGATTTATAGATGTTGGCTTGACCCAATATTAGACACTTTGGTTTCTTTTCTGTTTTCAAAGTGCTGCTGTTATGGCTTGGGTTCTGAGTGCTGTCACACACCAAAAACAGCCTCCAGGTTCTCCCTGAGGGCTTTGCTTCACCCGCAAGGACAGGCTGGAGCAGGGGCTGGGCTCCCACTCCTCTAGGGGTGGCTCTTCCCCTTGCTCAGCAGGATGACTTCCAGCTGGTTAGCGAGCTGTGATGACAGGCTTTCTAGGCAGCTTCATTTTGGCTCCCTTGTCTGCAGGAATGGTGGCTGCAACACTGGGCGTGAGGGAGAACCCATGCCTGTGTGTGTGGTATTCTCTGCCTACAAGCCCCCAGTAGGAACACTGAATTAAACAGAAAAAAACCTCAAACCAAAAAAAAACCCAAAAAACAAAAAAACAAACCCCAAACCATGCCTGGAGCCAGTGTTAATTGGCTAAAAGAAATACAAATGAGCAAATTTGAATTCCAAGAATGTCAAAATTCCACCCTGAAAAATCATGGAGCTGATGTGCCCAGGCTTGTCATCCTATGGCCACCCAGCATGAACAAAACCTCCACGTGCACACCATGCCAGCAGGTGAGGTGAGGGTTAGGGAAAACCGCTTTCCACCCTGTGGAACTTCACTGTCATGTCTGGCCTGAAAATCTAAAATTCCTGGTAGCATATGGAGCTGTGGGCTTTGATGGGAGCCATGAGAGCCCGGCTGGGGGATCACAACATGTTAAAAGGCAACTGCAACCAATCCCTCCCCACCCTGTCTACTTACACATGCACACATAAATAAAAGATATGTTATCTACCAACTGCTTCCATTTGCTCTTTTTCTGCTTCTGGGCAAGTCACTCAAAAGTTTTTCAAGTGGTGAAAAAAAGAAATGATGGTTCAGCTTGCATCCTGATCTCAGAGCTACTGAACTGGTAGAGAGAATTGCCCTCTTTGGAGAGAAGGCACTGGGCTTGCAGGAAATACTAATGCTGGATAAACAGTCTGCTAGAGTCAGGCAAAGCAATGGTCTCCCATGTAAATAGACATTTGCTAAAACAATGTCCCAGTGATGTCTGGGTGTATGAGACATCAACCCTTCATGCCTCACACTGCTGGTTAATCTTCTAAAGCTGCACCACCCTCCAGCAGAAGCAGCACAGAGTAAAGGCACTAATAACTTTGCAGTCAGGCTTTTTAGGGTCTGCCATTTTAGCCAGCTCCTTACAGTAGCTCCAGCTGCTCACCTTGATAAGCATTCCTTCATTGACCTACCAACAGACACTTTGCCATCAAGAGGACAATCGAATGGAGTCACTTGAAGAGGTAGTGCTGTATCACTTCATCCTTTTATCGTTGAGTATGGGGTCCATATTACTTTTTTTTTTTTCTAATATAGATCTTCTAAAAAAGACTTTCAGTAATAGTAATTATTCTAAATGTATAAAAGTCTGGGGTTTGCCATCAAAATAAAATTTTAACATCAAAATAAAATTTTAACATCAAAGTAAAATTAAAGTTAAGAAATCAGTCTTAAATTCTTCTTTGAGAAATATACATATTTTTAGAAATGAAAAGAAAGCGAGAATTCTCCTGTGTTTTGCTTTTAATGAAACAAAAGACCAGTTCTCACCAGATCTTCTATATCTTTGGTACCATTTTTTCCTTGAGAAAAAGCTACTGGGGAAACTGAACATTTAAGAACACTTGATAAGCTGATCCTGTACAGACAGAAGTTGTTTGTAGGGAATTCTTCTTCTGCATAGTCTTTCTCCATTGCTAATACAGCCCTGCTCATGTTGTGAAGACAGTCTGCCATCATGCTGTGGTTTTGCAGCCGTTAACAAACTAGAGAGTAGGCACTGGCCTCCCAATGCATTTTAACTTGTGATTTAAAACAGGCGCTGAACTCCAGGCCACAGTTTCCTCAGGAGTCAATAATCTTGAAACCTTCACGTTCAAGGGCTTTGCCAACCAGAATTTAAATCAAATATAATCCAACCCACCTCAGGAACAGGATGATGGATCTGTGGCCAAGACAACGAACTGGGATCCAAGAGACCTGAAGGTGAAATCCAAATGCGCTGTCTCTTTCAGACTAAATTTTAGACCTGCTTGAGCTCTGAGGTAACCACCCATTGGGAAGCCCTGTCCTGCCTTAACATTTATTCACTGTGGGGAAGACGGAGGATTCGCTAATGGAGCAGCATCCAATTTAGCACTGTCTGGAGGGTGAGCAGATCCACAGCAAAGAGACCCAGACACTAGCAGGCAGGAGCAGAGAGGCTCACCCCAACGCTTATTCAGGTGGTGTGCACCCATGTGCCTTTCAGAAGGGAAAAAAAAATCCTTGTGAAAAAGTGCACATAAAATAAATTACAGCAGCCCCCGTTCCTAATTGAAATAACTCAGCTCTTCTTTTCGTGTGTGCCTGTGTTTAAAGAGAAACCTGAAAGGCACAAGTTCACATTATGGACTAATAGCCTGGAAAATTTCAGTTCAAAAAACAAAGCTGGCTTTGAGTTACACAGGAGAGGCCTGAAAAAAAGCATCTGAAACCACTAACTTCTATTTTTTTCTGCACTTTTTACAACATAATATGGCTGAACGGATTTTATTTTATTTTATTTTATTTTAAAAACTTGCTTTAAAAAAATAATCAACACAAAAATCCTCTCTCTGGCCTTCATGTGCCAAGTTTCAGCCCAGGGCAAATTTTTTACAGCTGAATTATACACCCTGAAAAATAAGGGGCTTATAATGACAACATTGAGAGTCCCCTAACTATAGCGGTATGAATGGGGAGGGAGGTATAATAAGAATGGTCCATAGTGTGTAGCAGCAGCAATAAGTGAAGGAGCCCTTACTCAGCATGAGGAATTCTATATATCTTGGAAGGCTTTCATGAACCTAAACATTATTGCTAAGAAAGGAATAAACAGTTTGAACTGCTGTTGCCATTCATCCAGCGCTCACACACTGAGGAATACACAGAGTTGTTCTCTCAAAGCCGGAGTGAAATATTCCAGACATAACTCTTTCTTACTTTGGGGCTGGAGAGGATTTTGAGCCACTGTTTGAAGGCAAGCTGGAGAAACACTCTTGCTCTAGGAGAATTATTTTTTTTTATAGCAATGATGATAATTGACTGCATGCCTACAGCTCTTGGAGCAGAACTCACTCTCGCCAACGTGAACAGCATTGGCCAAGGACACAAAGGGTCATTATTGACCCAGGGTGGTATCTGCAGGTGAAGTGAAACCAAAATAAGGAGGCTAGCAAAATGACTGCCTGTTCAGGGTGATTCAGCCTTGAAGATGGACCAAATCTGGTGGCCCAGAAAAGGTTCAGAAAACAGTGCCATTTTAAAACTACTACATCTAAAATCAGATCTTCCAGCAAGCTGGAGGCAGAAGTGGGATTTAGGCAGAGACAGGAACCATGGTGCCTATGCCATCAGAGCCTGGGCATCTCCTTACAAACTGAGATCAAATGTCAAAATTTCCACAGGGAACAAATCCCCTCTCCGCACTGCCATTTTTCCCTTGTCCTGTCTAAATACATCAGGTCGATCAAATCATTGGGCTTCTGTCATTCCATAAATCTTTCATTTTAATTTCAGCACATCTATGTATGAACAGACACACATAATCACACTTATAAACAGCTGTGCCTACACATATCTATATATTACACATCTCCCCATTGTACTTTTATTTGCTTTTATTTCACATCTGCTATGTGAAGAATCATGTCAACATTAATAACAGAAATCTGCCATTCTCTGAAAGGAAAATTCAGCTGAAAAATTTTCAACCAGCTCAGTGGCCATGGTCCTATTTAACTAAAGGACACGACTTTAGCACACAATTCTCATCCAAAAGTGGGCATCTAAAACAGGTTGTAGGAATCATGCCTTAAAAATGCTCTTCCTTTGCTACTGATTTCCCAAGAGCCTATGCATTACTAGCTGAGCTCTACATGTCAACTTTGTAGCCACCTAACATTAAATAAGAAAGTTTTCACTCTAAAATGTTTTACTATGGTGCCCATACTCCAACACTGCTACTAGTTTTCCCCTCTCTCTGATTAAAAACCTCAATTATCAGTAACTCCTCGATCAAAGTATTGATCTAGATTTCACAACATTTTCATACCACTATGATACAATTTCAGAGTTGACAAGACTGTAACGTAGATTAAATTAGTGACTTTTAGCAGAGAAATTAATATTACATAAATTTTCAACCTTTCTACCATACTTCTTTCTGTATTAGTTAATGCTTTTTTTTTTTTTTTAATTACTTCTGCCGTAAATCAAGCACATGAGCATAAATTGAACTTGCAAATAAGAATTTTAACAGAGAAAGGAGTTCATAGTTTTGAATTCACACTACTCAACTAAACCCAGTCTTTAATCTCTGGAACCCATCTTGGACAAACGTTTCTAGAGTAAGTGTCAGGTTTCTGGCAGTAAATTTGGAATAACAAACAAAAACCTCAGGTGAAGAAACTTTCTAAGTCCCAAAACTGCATGAGTTACAAAGTTAATGTTATTAAGAATTCCTGAGCATGATATTTTTTCCATACCTGTGAAAGGACTAAAGTCTAATGAGTTTGCAAAAAGTTTGGACATGGAAATTAGTAAAAATTACACATGTGTATAACCCTTAAAATCTTGGATGTGGAAATTAGTAAAAATGACATATGTGAATAATCCTAAAAGTAATTTCCTTGAAAGAGCAGTGAAAGAGTAGCCAAGGATTTCATTCTTAATTTTGAGATTTAACAAGACACTGGAAACCTAAAAACCAACACATCTCTCTAGCAATTTTTGGGTTTAACTTTGTATCTTGTATTTCCCAAAAAGACTGTTAAAAGAAAACAAGACTGAAGGGAGAGAAAAGACTTCTTATGCACTATCAAAGTCTTTCTTTTTTATTTCTTGTAAGTAAGTACCTTCTTTTTTCATACAGTAAAATGGAGAGGTATACATTTGACATTATAGTTCATTGTAAAGTTATTTTGATATAAATTATTTTGTATTTTATATCTGTGCAATAACCAGAAGATATGTGGCTATGAACTTATGCTATAACACTGAAAGCATGATCTTGTAAAATTATGCTGTATCCCTGATCTTCAAAATGCTGGGAACTTATAGAGATAGAAATTTTGGGTTAAAATTTATATTTGTAATAAAGAATATTGAGATTTCCCTTCTAAATGAAGTGGAGGGGGACATAACTGTTTTGACAAGATATGCTAGGTTATATATAAAATAAAAAAGTTTTTCAATGAGGCCAAAATATTTTGCCTGAATGTCTGAAAAATCTTAAGAAGATATTTTGTAGAGGAAGGAAACATTGTGAATGAAATCTTGAAAAATGCTTAAAAAGATGTGGTGAAGAGTACTCTGACCATGTAAAGTCAAATGTCTTTGTGGAAGGTCAAGTGGAGCCCTATGCCGGCCACAGGGACAGTTGGGCTGCAAAGATGCTTCATGTCTTTGGGCAAGAGTTGCCCAAATTTTCTCACAGCTTTCTCTATTACTTTGTATTGCAGTCCAACAAGGCCCCCCCTGTGATAATTTCTTAAAGCTGGTGCCCAGGTCAAACTGTCTATCTTCCCCACGCCTCCCTGAGTGACAGGTACCCTCAAACCAGATTCCAGAAAGACAACAAGCAGATCAAAGTCAGCTTTCATTCATCCATAGCAATGGAAATGGGAGCTTAAATATACATAACTGCATGTGTCAACACTGAAAAATCATTTTGCTAAATGTCATCCATCAGGCCTTTGTGTCACAAACACTGTCGCTTTGGCTGTTCACCTTGCCCTGCTTTTCACAGGGTGCTCAACGTCCAGTCCCTAAAAATCAGGTCTTCTCCAAGCTGCCACAAGATAAGCACCCAAAGGCACTGATTCTTTTTCACAGTCTTGGCCTCATTTTGTAGCAGTGCATGCCCACAGTAGTTCACAGGAGCTACTCAATTTCGTTCAGCTCCTTTTCTTTACATAGGGACTTTGACTAGTCTCCTTCCTTTCCTTCACAAGAAAAGTGATTTTCCTAACAGCACAGGCTAGACAGATGACAGATTGTCAGGGCACACAGCACATGTTTTCTTTAAGTGAGCTTTTTATTTGTTATTTTAAGGTTATTTCCAGATCCCTGACACTTATTCCAAAAACTCAGGTAACCAAGACGGAGATTCATAAACTGAAGTTATTCTTAGACTAATCAGCCAGTGATCTAAATCCACAACACTAATCTCATAATTTGGCATCACAAAGCTTAACCGGTCACATCTGGATAAGGTACTCCATGCTAACAGCCGCATTTAGCCCCGCTGTTTCAATCTGTTTACTCTGGGAAGTAAAATACTCAGCCTGTTTTATTTTGAGCTCTCGTTAGTAAGACCTACTTGGATGGACAGAAGGAGAATAATGACACTCAGGGAGATAGGGTTGAAGTCATAGCTGCCCTAAGTGCACACAGCTCCGTATTATTTTGTAGCTCCATATTGTTTTGTAGCTCCATATTATTTTGTAGGATATTGTAGGCTACACTTGTCTCTTACAGTTACTTACATCCTGCAACGAGGTGTTAAAAGACACAGCTAGTATCCAACAACCTCTGTTGGATTCCCAGGTTCAGCGGAGCTGTGCATGACCATGTCATCTATGGGGTCCCATGGCAAAAGAAAGGAAGCTCCTTCCTTTTGATTTTGCCCACCAAAGACCCTAAAAGAAACCCCTTTATACCATCCGCTCCATTCTTTCAACACATAATCTTGAGGAAAAACATTATTACTATTATTGTTACCATTACAGTAGAGCAAGAAGGCTGCTCCAAGACCAGGTTCCAGTTGTGCTAAGTGCTGTGCAAACAAACACGTGGTAGGCTCATGCTCTAGGCAACATGAGAGACAAAGGCAATATTATTAGCATGCCCATGAACTGAGGCACACTGAGATTATCCAACCTGCCCAAGGTCACGCAGGAAGTAAGTGGCAGAGCTGGAAATTGAACCCAGATTTCGTGAATTGCAGGCCAGGATTTTAACCACAAGGCCATCTTTCGTCTCTCTTTTTCCTGTCCCACCAATCTTTCTATTTCAGCACACTTTTGAAAAAAAATTACTCCTAAAAATCCATTCGGCAATACTTTAGGTATGCTGTGGCCTCCACAACCGTATTTAGCGCAATTATAGGCTAAAAGGAACTCTTGCAAATTATGTGCAAATAGATATGTCTTTATGTAAATCCAAGTTCTTGGAACATAAATCTACAGCCAAAAAAATACAAAGGTTTAAGCCAGGGAGGAATTAAGCTCCAAATTTTTTCCTCTTCGAAGGTTGGTAACTGAGGTACAACACTCTTCAGCTAAAGAAAGGAGAATGTAGACTAGATGCCTGGGGAGTAGTTATGCCAGCTCTAATAAACCTATGATTTCACCTATAGAAATGTGAAGGCAACAGACACTTGGTCATTGTTTTAGAAG
The DNA here is from genome assembly GCF_000700745.2 of Antrostomus carolinensis. Taxonomy (NCBI): domain Eukaryota; kingdom Metazoa; phylum Chordata; class Aves; order Caprimulgiformes; family Caprimulgidae; genus Antrostomus; species Antrostomus carolinensis. Next base: position 91,173 of record NW_010339076.1, read on the forward strand.
ATTCTCTTCACATATATGAGTGTTTTTATATATATTTGCATTTTCTAAACCAGTGACTGTGTTGTAAGTGCAAGAACACTGAAAGCCGGGTGACTTTCTTATAGTGCACAACCCCACAGCAGGTACAGGAGACTGAGCAGAAGAGGATAATGTACAAGTTTTACCATCTGGGGAGATTGTGTGTCTCCTGAAATAAATGTGTAGGCAGAATAAGGATCCTCTCTCCTCAGTGTGTCAAATGCCTGGTCACTCCCAGACCAAAATATGGCAGCTTCTTTGCCACTGTAACCCCAGGCACAGACCAGTAGACAAGCTACCATGTTGCTCAGCTCAGATGCAAGTAGACCCAGATTAAGCTTATTCACCAGGACAGACAAACGAGATCTCTGATTCCCATGACAAGGACATGGTAGCTCATGTGAAACAAAAGGAAGCTGGGTTTTGAGCCCCTGCTGCCAAGGGGATAGTGCTCACTCTGGGTGACACACTCAATGCACAGTTGAGTTGTTAGCTGTTGTCCTGCCTTGGATGTGCAGCTCTGGGTACCCCACCAGTTTTGTGTAGGCAGTTGTTTACAAAGTCCCTAAATGCACAACATCCTATTTTTTCTCAAGGAAAATCGTATAGATTTTTTCATTAACTTGATCAAATAGATTTGGTTCAAATACTGTAATACCTCTTCTCCTTCCCTCCTCCAGAATTCAAAAAGGAATTAACTTCTTTATATGGAAACATTGTGCTATTCTACGTAGTGTGGTAAGAGGAATATGAATCCATACAATTTTTCTATATTAATAAAAGCTGGGCAAACTGCTCTGGGATGTACACTCTTTATAAAGACCCAAACAGTAAATGAATCTGTTCAGTAGTTTGGAGTCTAAAGGACACTGCCTAGGCACATCCAGACTATTCAGCTTTATTAGTCTCCCAAAGACGACAGCCACATCCAAACTACATATCAGGAACAGTCTCTGGCTTGTGCAAACTTCAGAAGGTGTTAGGTATCACCTACAGGTGTCAGGGACTGCACCCAAGTCCCAGTGCCTGAACCTCTGTCTCAGTAGTGTTAGATTTACTAGCTAGAAAGGAAACTTTTCCAAGACTATATTTAAATTCAACGTCTTCTATTCAAAATCCTCAAGCTTGGAGTGCAAAAGCTGGGACCCTTAGTCCAAATGCTGGCCACCTTTAGCCTCCAAGAATGGTTTCATTCATTTGTCTAAACAGAGCTGGGTATCATTTGAGTGGCACCAGAGGTAATGGAGGAAGAGAGAAACCATGAAGTTAAATGGGATATCTAGCAGGTAGAAGACAAAGATGGAGGGGCCAATAGCTCATCCTCTGCCCAGGACACTTTTAAAGATAGACTTGAATATACATATGATTTTCTGGAGCATGTTGGAAACTAAATGGACAGAGAGCCTGTCTGGTTGGCAATTTTATTTCAGGACCAGTTGCTGGGGCCAACCCTGGGGGGAGTGCAGGATCATCGGCCACATATGCTATGGTTTCACCAGCTTTCAATTACCAGTTTTTCCAGTTACATAGCCAGTTCAACTGAGCATCATGAACCATGTTTCTGAAGGGAGAAGCAGATGCTGTGCTGTGCATGCTGCGTGTGGCACCTGCAAAAGGGACCAAGTAAGCAATAATCCAGTTCTCTTCATTCAGGAATAGCACCAGTGGCTTTAGTAGAGCAATCCATCCCTGTAATACAGTAACCATTGGCAGTACTTGGCCTCTGTGCAAACACAGGGAAAAGCTGTGGAGTTCAATTTCAGACTAATCCAGCAGCAGGTAGTAGCACCAGCAGTGCTGTCTCAGCACTTCCACCAGGACTGGTGCAACTCTATAACTCATTCCTTCTGGGCTCTTTTTTAAAATGTCATCTGGGACTGTGCTGCTAAGCTGTCCTCCGAACAACAACACTGTTAATAATAATAACAATATTCAGGTCTTACATAGCATTTTTCACCTTTAGATCTCAAAGTGATTTACTGTGGAAGGCTTTGGAGGGTTTTAAGAACAGATTATACAGACATCTGTCAGGAATAAACCAGATTTCCTGACCCTGCCACAAAGCAGTGGAATAGTTCGATGCTCTTTATAGCCCAGAATTTCTATGTTCACCTCCATTTTGTACAAAGAGGACTTTGACTCACGGAGTAACAAGATGACCTCAGTGGATCACACAGCTACTCCTTTGAAGCCCCTGTGGTAGCCCAAGATATTACAAATAGTAAAAGAAAAGAACTAAAGCTGTCGCCATCCTAACACTGTAACCAGCAGTTGTGGGTGGTCTCTGCGGAAATGCACCAGTACACCTCAGATTGGGTAATAATAAAAAGTGATACATAGATAGCATTTACAATGGTAGGAAACTATAAGTTGTATTGAAGCCTTGAAGAAGGCCATAAGTCAACAGCAAAGGTAGGATTCATTTATCCTCCAAGATGGGAATGAGTAGCCCTCCATCTCCCTTCACTGACAAAGGGGAGCTGGAGCAGGTAACTAGACTAGATACTTGACTTTGTGGTTGTTAGATGAGAGACATTGCAGCCGGTCTGGAAAGAGGGATCAGGATATTCTCATGGTTTCTTTGCAGAAGAGAGCTCCTGTGAGCACCCACATATCTCAAAGGGCTCATTTCAAAGTCAGCCTTAAATGCTTCTGAAACAACACTTTGTCTGTAGCCTCATAAACATCAGGATAGACTAAAAGTGCTGTCACATAAACTAATTAGCAAAAGAGTTTGAAAAATGCACTTTGGCAATGGCAGAATGGAGACCATGACAGCAGCCTAAGTATTGCTTGTGATGATTTTGTTACAGTGACACCCTGATGGTCTTCAGCTGCAATTGGGATAAAAGAACCAGACCTCAGTGCACTCCAGAAAACTACACCTTCCAGGTGAGGGGCAGCTGAGACAACCTTTAGCTGCTGAGAAAGGACCTCAGGGATTACCAAAATGCTTAACAGTGAAGAGGCCAATGTTGGATTTTAAGGCTTATAATATTTTGTTGCTGTTTTGCTTCCTATTTTGTAACCAAGAACTTAAGTCTTTTGCTTAGAATCATAGAATGGTTTGGGTTGGAAGGGACCTTAAAGATCATCCTTGCCATCAGCAGGGACACCTTCCACTAGACCAAGTTTCTCAAAACCTCGTCCAGCCTGGCCTTGAACACTTCCAGGGAGGAACATCCATAGCTTCTCTGGGCAACCTGTTCCAGTGTCTCACCACCCACACAGGAAAGAATTTCTTCCTCATATCTAATCTCAATCTCCCCTCTTCCAGTTTAAAGCCATTACCCCTTGTTCTGTCACTCCCTGCCCTTGTCAAAAGTCCCTCCAGATCCATGTAGCCCCTTCTGGTACTGGAAGGCTGCTAGAAGGTCTCCCTGGAGCCTTCTCTTCTCCAGGCTGAACAGCCTCAACTCTTTCAGCCTGTCCTCATAGGAGAGGTGCTCCAGCCCTTGGATCATCTTCATGGCCTCCTCTGGACTTGCTCCAGTAGGTCTGTGTCCTTCTGCTGGGGGCTCCAGAACTGGATGTAGCACTGCAGGTAGAGTCTCACAAGAGTGGAGTAGAAGAGAACAATCACCTCCCTTGACCTGCTGGCCACGTTTCTCTTGATGCAGCCCAGGATATCGTTGGCCTTCTGGGCTTTGAGTATGCATTGCCAGCCCATGTTGAACTTCTCATCCACCAGTACCTTCAAGTCCTTCTCCTCAGGACTGCTCAACTACAACAAAACTTGAATTGTGTAAAGTGATCTCAGGCACATGACACAACCACTGAGCCTCCTTAGGAGCAAAAGATCCAAGCACATCAGAGGTGCAAACCCACACTGTGGAGATTCTGCAATGCAGTACATGTTTAATGGCCATCAGGGACTGGAATTTCTCTGCAAACATTAGTCTAAGAAGCAAAATCAGCAAGTGCCAAGAAAAAGAGGAGCCATCCTTAAGCCAGGCATGACCTCGTGCTATTTTGCAAGGGACACAGAAAAGTGAAGAAAAATGAGAACATTCTGAACTGCAGGAATAAACTCCTCATTGTCACAGTTCACGGCTGGAGTTTAGTCATCATAAATGCACTTTCAGAATCATGTTATGAAATGAAAATTAATATTTTAAATTATTTTTTCCTTATAAGTCCTTTTATTATCTTTTTAATGTTCATTCAAATTTGCTATGCTTTTTTTTTCTTGTTTTCTCAGTAAAATCTGAAAACGAGCAACACCAACCTATTCCATTCCGCAGACCCTTCTAGTTTTGGAAAAAATTTTGATAAAAACATTCAGTGCTCAGTAAATAATTGGTCTGGTGCATTTTTAATTTTTTTCCAGGGAAAACCTTCACTTGTGACAAAAGCATATCTTTTGTGGAAATCACATTTTAGTGGAAAATTTAGACCACCTGAGGAAATGAAAGCTGTGAACAGCATGTAATTCAGGAGTCGGATGAAGATAAATTCAATGGACTGATTTTTAGTTTCTCGTGTTTCGGAGTGAGGCAGGGATCCAGGTTGCCCCATGCCAGCACGGCCACAGGGTTGGACGTTTATCAAAGCGGTTGCCTTCGGGGCTCTCACGAGATCAGGCTTTTACTTAGTGAGAGCTCCACATCTTTGGAGGGACCAGCAAGGCCACAGGAACGGCCTCATTTCAGCATCGAGCCCAAGGAAAACCAGGAATGTGGAGAGACTTAAGAATTTTAAGGAACAGCAAACATAAACCTAGTCCCGATTTTCCCCACAGATACAGGAAAAAGATGTTCAGGCATAATTTAAAGTTTTATACCAGTTTAGATAAAAAAAATAAAAATTCCCAGTGAACTTGTTCACTCATCACCCTGAATAAAAAAGGGCAAACTCTCCCTATTCCATGAAGCTATTCTTGGCCACTGTGAGCTAAAATGCAGGGAGGGCAGTTTAAAGGGGGCAAATACAATTAATGTTCCCACTTTTGCCATATTTCTGGGCCCAGGGGACAAATCAGGAAACTTTATGTCAGCAGGAAACAATAAAGGCAAAGTGGGTTGCATGTTAGAAAACCGTTTCACTCCCTTTTTATATTTTTTTATTTTATTTTTTTGCCCAGCAGTATGATGTGTTAACAATTTTGTTGGTTTAACAGTTCACACTTCCAGCACATTTATCCATTGGCACATGGGGGTTTTATGCATTTAACAGTTTTCTTCATTAAAGTGGGTTCCACTGTGTCTTAAAAATTGTTTTCCTTAGACTGCGTGTTTGTTATTTTATATGGTGTGACTGAAAAGCAGGCCAAAATTTTGGCCTTGGAAAATGCACACTGCAGAGAGGAGCCCAGTGCAGGCAGCAGAATTAGCCTCCCTCAAAGCCCAGCACATATTCTTTTAAGAACTGTTGATTGCCCTTTGAAGCTTTCTCCCCTAATTGCTGGGAGATTCTTAATTTGTCCTGAGCTTGGGAAAAACGAATTGCAGATGTACGTGCTGCAATGAAAACCCTCTCTGCACAGGGTTTTTGCATGCTGCCAGTGAGATGGCCTTCATCTCCTTCCGCAACGCCCTCGAACCACCTGTTTTTTGCAAAAACAGTGCCAGCATTTAAAATTTTTTATTATTTTTTATATTTTTTTTTAAGAGAGAGCAGGGGCTGGGGGAAGGGAGAGGGCGGCTGTTATTTCTGCAGAAGCAGGACTGGTTCTTAGAGGCATAAGAGACACCCAGGTGTTTTCACAGCAAGCTCAGTGCAGGGCCCTTTTAGAGCCAAACTCGATTCCTGTTTGCCAAACTACACTTTCAAGAGGTGTCAGATATCGAGAACCTGTTTCAAATGCCAAGCCAAGCAACGGAGGGGAAAAAAAAACCAAGGGGAGGGAGGAGGGGAGAAGGGGGACGTGGGGAAAAAGGAAAAGGGGAAAATGTTCCTCCTCGAAGAAAAAGGTAGTTGTTCCAAGTTGGCTGTTTCTTTTTAAAATAATTAGTTAAGCAGTGCATAAAAACAGGTAAGTCTGTTCTGCATTGCTCAGAGCCTTGGCAGGCCCCGTCCTTCCCTGCAATAGAGGAATTTCTGTGAACCACCGCTGCACAGGAGAAGGGAGGGGAATTGTATCACTGTGACCTAAGGCAACCCAGCTTGTAAGGTTAACCATAATTTTTTAAACTAACATGACCTCTGTTAACCCCTCCACTCCAATCTTAAAAAAAGAAAGAAAGGAAGAGAGAGAAACGTTTATAAAACCACTAGAAGTAGAAAAGAGGGGCAAAAGGCCAAGAGTCTTGTTTCTTTGCCCCTCCATCCCTGCATCCATCCATCCCTCATCTGCTCCTTTGTCCCCGTGCGTCCCCACCACTAACTGGTGTTTACTGGATCTTGATGCAGCATGTCTAGGGACTTTGCTTTTTCTAATGAGTCACAGAATCATAAAATTAAGCCATTCTGGGAAGCCAAAAAAATTTGGTTCCATGTGTGTATTTGGGGCTTTGCAGGAATGTTCGTGTCTGGATGCCTGAGTCACATGCTCTCACGGTAAACGTGATACATCCTCTTTTTAATGACACCATTGGCTTGGTTTATTTATTTTATTTCCCTCTACTCATCCCTCTCCTTATTCTGCAGAAGAACGTAGGCCATTTCCTCCAGCTGGGATGCCAGGTAAACCCACCTCAGGCACCCTTTGCCCTTCCCTCTTCCATAGCTGTCTTAAATCAAGTAACCAAAGCCAATGCCAGCACAGCCCCGGGCCAGCTGGAGGTGGCATGGGGCCACGGTATATGGTGTAGTCAGCTTTTGTGTCAACATTTAGATGCTGAGTTCATCTTAACCAGAATTCAAAGGAATCCGAGTTTACCTCAGAAAATAACATATGCAATATGCAGCCCACACAAAGACACTGGCTCAGGGAGGGGACTTACTTATTTCTGGGTCCAAAAATTTTCCTTATGGCTTATTCCCACCTACATTCATTTCTGGTTACTCAGAGATAGATGTGGCATGGGGAAAAAGGGTGTAGGTGTAATATATAGAGACTTGACCTCATCTTCCACTGATGCACAAGCAGCAAATACTGCCTAACTGCTATTCAGTAACCCCTTCCTCCATGCTCCACCTGTTCATGTGGCAGACACAAACCTCTGATTTTATATGGGACTGCAGTTAGGAAATTCTTAAAATGTCTTTTATTTGAAACAGTTCCTTCTCTGCTTAAACAAGCATAAACAAACTCTCCTGCTTATATATTTATAATTAATAAGCATGGAAAATATGCCAATTAAGTAAAGTTAATGTACAAAATAAGAAGCAAGAGGCCAGATTCTCAAGTGATACGAACTGGCAGAGGTTCAATACTTTGTTGGAAAATAGGCCTGAACTACCATTCATCTAATGAGTAGTTCAGCCCTCCATGCTAGAATGAGCTCATGTACAATTAATTGTTTATATACACACATATTTGCAGTCCTTATTGGGTGTAGTGAATATGGGAAACACCAGATCTACCACAGACCACTCACCAGCAGATGCACTGAGCTTGGCTTTACCCCAAATCCACTGCTTGGGAGATATTTATACAGCACAGTGTAAAATGGCTACTGTAGCTCTCTATTCTGGGTAGTTGTCCTTCCTAAATGGTCCCTATAGTCCATGAGAAGACATACACCCTACTTTCAAGGATGAAGCCAAGCATTCAGTTTCAGCACCTGCCCCAGAAGTTGCTTTCTGGAAGTAGCTCCACCTACACTAAGTAACAAGGGGACCTGCATCCTTATGTCTCTCAGTCTTTCCTCGTAAGAAAGATGCTCCAGCACTTTCAGCTCTTCCACATGTCACTGGAATTGACTCTACATGAGAAGTGCAACTGGTGAGAAAATCACAGCTTTCCACCATAGCTCTGGGTTGGATTATGGTGGTCAGTGCAGAGACACTCTGGAAAAACCAGGTGCCTCAATCCTGATAAATCTCTGAGCAGCCTCCAAATGAGATTTTCAGACAGGTTTGCCAAACTTGAATGCATTCTCACCAGAACTGCCAAAGCCAGACTCTCACCTCAGGGCATCCTAATTCTGCCATTCCAAATCTTTACTTCACAGACCAAGTCTACTAGAGGTTTGACAAAATAGCTGTTTAGACTTTTTTTTTTTTTTTTAAGAAAGTATGATAATGTCTTTTTCCTCTGACATTACTGTAGGAATATTTCTGTCTAAAATTTTGCAAAACAGCTCTGCTTATGGAGAGAACCCAGTGATGCTATGTGTACCACTGAGGGCAAGGTATCGTGTTAGAGTATCTCAATCAAACTAAAATTCATTGGTGGATATTTCCATTTGAGTTTGGTTCAGTTCATACTTCATATTGCTGGCTCATAATGATAGATTTTAAATCTGAAATTTCTTCACAGACACAAGAAAAGTTGGGGCCAGGTGTCACACTAAGACTTGGAAAATGTCCAATGAAAAGTTGTCCAGCAGACTTTCTGGGTGACATTGGGTTTATCAGTCAGTCCAGGTCTCTGTGTCCACCTGAATTAAGGAGGATATACTACTTTTCTCCTATTTCATATCTGCCTTTTCTTTTGAAATCCTAATTTCTGAAGCAGAAACTGCCTCTTTCAGTGTGTTGCTCTGTGAATACAGAGAATTTCCAATCCCATCTGAGGTCTCAAGACGCAGCTGCTAAAGAACTGGGAATAATAAAAATTCCCACTGAACTAAGTGGTGGCAAGAGGAAGCAGCCCCTATGAAAACCTAATAAAAATCAAGCTCTGATTCATCAGAACGGAACTCCAGTTCATGAAAAATGCAAAGGAAGGACATCGATCCCCCTGCACAGGAAAAGCAACTGGCAAAACCAAACAATTTCAGCTCACATTCAGCAGAAGCAAAGAAATAAATGTGCGTACCCACTAATGTGATTCCTCTGAATGAACTTGAGCCCAACAGTAGCATATAGGCAGAAGCCTACATCCAGAAATAGAAACCTCTTGGAATCCACAGCTCATCTGGACAGGATTAGGAAAACCCTCCCTGAACATTTAGTGAGTGACATTTCAGAAAAGAATTGAACCAATTTACAACAGTCCTGGAACGTCCCAAACACAGTAGCTCTGAAAACAATGGGATAAGAAGGAATTCATTGTCCACTGCAGCATAAAGCAACTATTTTGAGCAACAATATCATTGACATTAATGACTGTAATACTATCTTTGGGTAGCTCTGATGGCTTTTAAAAACTGTGGCTGGCCCATGGGTACAATGCTGAAATTGTACACAACTAAGATTTTTTTTTCACTGATTTCACAGTTTCAGAGGACATTAGTCAGATTTGTTTCTGACTTGGTTTTTGGTCACCCTGAAGGAGAACAATGCGTAACATGTTGACAGTGAGGTCTGCTGTGGGGAAATTAGGGTTTTCTTTCAATAGGGTAGCTGAAGGGAAAAGGAGACAGAATTGTCAATGCAGCTGAGTGTTTGAGTCAAAAAGCTCCTCAAAAAGTCACTCAAATATGTTGGGGCCACGATTTAAACACTGGGATGGACCAAAGTAGCCAGTGCCTGTAAAGAGTCATAGAATTTGCCCTCTTTCCAAAGCATAATGCAAGCTCACCACCCAGATCCTAGCTGACATGAAGCAGGAAGAGTGCTTGGAGGGGCAGGACTGTCCAACCTGGTAGAGAAATGTTGTTCTATCAATGTTATTCTTTCAGAAATTATTTTCTGTTTAAGTGGATTGTACATGAAAAAGGGACTTTTCTTATGATATAAATAGTATTTTAACAGGTGTTAGTCGTGCATCAACATGAAATAATGAACTTCAGCCCCTCTTTCCTCCAACCTGTCTCCAGGAGAAAGGCAAGCATAGTAGCCTTACTTTTGAAGGAAAAAAGACATACAGGAGCCATATTATCAGCTCTCAGGTCACTGGGAATGGATGCGTTATAAATGCTTAGAAAGGACAGATGAAAATATCTGGGATATATTTGATCCTAAGCAGGAAAATAACATTCTAGATCACATCAAGTGCCCCAGCTGGGGTCTTGAGCCTCTGTCTCCACACTATTGGGGAAGTTAAAACCACTCTGCCCTGATACCAGTCAAAATCTGTCCAGATATATCTTGGTCCCTGGTATTTTTAGATTTTATGTTCTTATCAAGAAGCCTTTGAAACAAGCGTTGAACAGCTACTCCTATCTTATGTCAAAAAAGGAAAGATTCATCCCCTAAGAGATCCTCTTGCTCTTGTAAGCTTGTTTTTCTTAGGCTCTGGACAAGGATCCAAATGCAGTGAAACCAAGAGTTTAGCATGATAAAGAGAATATCGAGAGTTTTCATAATGGAGTTTAGGAGAACAAAAGACTTTTTAAGGGGATAAAATTAATCCAGTTAGTAAAATGGGTGAGGGCTGCCACATTTCAGATACCAAAAAGAAAACTGAAGTGCAAGGCAGCACTGTGTGTGAGCATCCACCTCAAAAATGGGGCTTGAATCCAGGTACCTGCAATTGCAGTAACAACCTTCCAAACTTGGACCTACCAGGCTGCAAAATGTCATAACTAATGCCATGAGGGTTTTCCTCAGACAGAAACAATCCCTCCTT
>NW_010339076.1:101784-127163 GCF_000700745.2 Antrostomus carolinensis
TGCGTTTCCCTACCTGACAATCTGCACATTGAGTTTTTTTAACTATTTCAACCAGACTTTGCAGCAAATTAAAGGTCATCCATGTATTTCATTCTTGTAATTTTTAAAAAATAAAAATAGGTGTTTAAGTGGAGAAGGAAAGGCCTCTTTATTCTCCTAAAGAAGAAAAGACTGCATTGTGAGCTCAACTTTTACTGTATACCTGAGACTCCATGCAGTGGATGGTAGATATAGATGTGAACAACAGTGCAAAGGCTTCAGCAAGCAATCCTGACTTAGAATGCACCAGAAAACCTACATCTTACATCATTGGTTTGTTGTAGTATGGATTCTCTGATGTCTGATGCTGGATTAGTCCATGTACATCCTCAGTGCAATTGAGTTTAAAGGTCAATCAACATGAGATACAAACCCTGTGGAAACCAGGTTTAACTAGTGTAGTGTGGAGTAACTAGTCTTAATGCAAATAATTGGACAAAATGATGCAGGTTATTGTTCCTAAAGTTATCAGAAAATCAAAAAAAAGACCATTGAGTATACAGCAGATAGGAATAACATCTTCAAGTCAAACAAGATGTTTTTCAGGAGTATGTATTTCAATTTCTGAACTCAATTATGGGGGTAAATGCCCCAGCTGTCTTATACCTATTGACCCAAATACCCTTAAAATATACAAATATGACTATAAAGTCAACACAATTCCACTGAATCACTGTGAGGCTTTTAAGAGACAAGTAAGTCTCTGATGAGCCAGATAAGGTAGCAACAGCAAACACAAAAGATCATAGCAAACACAGTAGAGCTTTGAGTAACTGTTTCCTCCCTAGCATGAATAAGAGGTCACTAGATATCCATATAATGCATCATTTCTCCCATGGAAGAAAGGCAGCCACCTCGGGGCTTAATTATGCATAACACTATTTGACAGACAGTTGAAGTATTTTGAAGTATAGTGTTTCTATGCAAAAAATTTAGAGAGAGAGGGTTTTATCTTCTTATTCTTTGTAGTCAGCTTAGAACTCAGACTGGGGAAAATATAGCCTTCAGCGGAGACTGCAGGTTTGATATTTGGATTATTTGTCACAGTTTTGCTTCATGCCCAAAGATCTTCCATGATTAGTGGATAATCCTTCAGATTTACACTATATGTGAAAAGCATCCATCTTGTCAAAAAAACCCCTTACATTAGTATTGATTTTGAGAGGAAGATTTAGTTTCCCAATTACAAGTACATCCTTTAGTATCTCAATCCCAACAGTTCTTCAGCTGACCAGGCCCTACAATGCTTAGCTTGCAAGATGTGATTTTTTTTTCCTAAAAAATGACACTCCGGAGATGGTTTCATCTTGGGACTTTCCGTGTATTCTTCGCTCTAAGATTCACAGGAGCAGCTGTTTGTTTTAAGATGAATCATGTCATGTTTTTAAGGTTTCTGACACTTAAAAATATTTTGTTTCTGCCTAGTGGTGAAGTCAGTCACTTACTATTATTAAATGTTGTGCTGTGTTATTCCCCATTTTGGGTGATGATCTCAGTGGAGCCCTTGCTGAATCCAGCTTTACACTCTCAGATCTTACATAGATGCTACTTGTACATCTCCCATTTGTAATATCCCTGGTTACCAGTAGCAGTTAAAAGTCTATGCTAATATGTTGGATTTACTTGTCCTCTCTAGCTGATTCCAGCCTTGTGGTTTATGGGTTGCCTTTGTGGTTTGCTAAAGGTCAGGCCCTGGATGACTCTAAATTTTCTTAAGTGGAATTCAAACACCACGGATGAGTATGTGTTCAAAGTTGTTGTCTTGGGTGGTATGGATTCAGAGTTGGTTACTCGTGCTCCAGATTGAAGCCTCTCCTCTTTGGGGCAATGATCAGACACAGGTGTCCCTACATCTCAGTGCACTATCCTCTACCATCTTTTGTTCAGATCCCAATTGTTTCCAAAATTTCAATCTCACGCTAGACCCCAAGTTGCATTTTGAATTGTGCACCCCCTATCCCCACCGCTTCCCCAAACTGATGCCAAGATGTTGATCCCTGCCTTTGGCTTGACTCAATAACTGTAATTCTCACTCTCTTTTTGCTGGCTTGTAGGCAGAGACTGCATCAGCCATAATTCAAAATTGTGAACAGATGACTAGATTACTTACTTGAACTGTACTCAATCATTACATCACCCTTGTACTGAAAATCACAGCACTGGCTCCTCATATGATTTTGCATCCACTTTAGGGTTTGGCTCCAGAGCTACTGGACTTACTCATTTGCTCCAGCTTACCTAAAAGAGCTGCTTATGCCTTGTAGACATCCTCAGACTCTGAGATCAGTCAGTGCCGATTTATTGATCATTCCAACGGTCTGACTGAAAACTGCTGGTGGTGAAGCCTTGGCTCCTCCAAACGCATTTTGTGGAAATCCCTGCAACTTTCATCCAAAGAAGGGGGAGGGAAATGAGGGGAAAATAAATCTGTTAAACTGTCCAAACACAAAGAGAAAACATTTTCTTTAAGCTGACAACAGCTTCGCCTCAGCAAAGGGAGACCTCAGATTTTTTTTTTTCCACTTTCTTTCATGAAACCCTTTAGGTGTAATCTTTGCATTCAGAAATTTTCCTGACTCAGGCATAGCTGTGGATGCTAGACAGGGTGCAGATAAGAGCCGTGAGGAGCTGCAGGACCATGGCAGGCAAGTCAGCATGCCCAGCCATAAGGGATAAGCCCCTGGGATGCTTGCTGTGGCTCCTGCCTCCCCATGACAGCCACCCCAGGCTGGGATGCTCAGACCCTCTCGGCACCTCCAGCACAGCCAAGACTCGGTGCTGGGTAGTTTTTGCAGTGATCAAAGCTCTGTCGGAGGTGCTGACCTTTTCCCACAGCAAGACCAGTGCTGGCTGACTTAATTTGTCCCACTGTCCATCAGCAGCTCTTTCACTACTATTCACCCTGCGATTGTCAGAGCATTGTCCATGATCCCCGTCTGCCCTTCTCACCCTCGTGATGATGTTTGGAAGGAGAGCCTGAGCTACTTTGAGCAACATGTTTCCTCTCCCTTGGCAAAATGCAGCTCAGGACAAGCTCGAGGTCATGCAAACCGTGAGTCAGGGAACCAGTGAGGGCTTTCCACCACCGTCATGGATGCACAGCCATCCCTGCTGCAATGACAGAGCACTGCTGCCCACTCAATACTGGGTGAAATTATCCCACTAAATGTTATGAGTTGGCAGCCTGGGTCTCATTTCAAAAGAAGAAATATCCACATGATGAAAACCAGCATTTATGACTAATTGGCCCCTTGCTAAGCAGGCTTACCAGCTGGGTCAAGGTCTGTATTTGCAGGCATGAAGAAAGAGACAATTTCTCTGTCCACGAGTCAGGTCAGATCAGATCAATGGGTCAGCATCTCATACGGTCATCTCTTACTCTCAGAGTCACATGGCAGAAATCCTATAGCTTAGAGATGACTAAGTTCAATAGAATAAAATGAACTAAAACAGAATAAAATAAATAATATAATATAATATAACATAATATAATATAAAATGAGAAACATGGAATAGATTGCTTTGATGGGCAGATCTGAAAACATTCCCCAACCTTTTCTTTCCACATTCCCACCTTAAAAGAGGTGTCTTTCAGCTTTGTAACTGTAGACAAGATTTTCTCTTTAGAAAAGATGACAAAAAGTACTTCCATACACCACCAAATTCAGGAAAGGACACTGATACGTTGAAGAAGAAAGGTCTCACTGATTGCAGTAATTCAGGCCAAAGCCAGAGATTTCCTCTTGCAGTTAGGTGGTGCTGTCCTTTTCCCTGACATATTAGATGTAAAAGATGGAACCAAGTACACCTCCTGAGAAGGAAACAGCTTCAAAGAGAAAAAACATTGCAGCCACTTTTCCCACACGAATGCCCACCTACGATCTTTCCTGATCCCCATGAGCAACATATGGCTGACAGCCACAGGACATATACCCATACATCAGAGGGCTGAGGGGGAGAGACCCCTGGCAGCAGTTCACAGGCAGAGGATAGTGATGGCTTCCTAGTCATCATCTCACCACCCCCTGGGGACCAGGCTCAGCTTGGTCTGCTGTGGGGTCAGCAGCAGCAGCTTTGACACTCATTGCCTTGCTTCCTCGCAGGTGGGGTTTTGGGGCTTTCCAGCCCTTGGTTTTTGGACCTGCAGGTTGTCCACCTCCTTATTAGCTCTTCATTCTTCTAAACACTGTCACACATATTTTCATATTCTCCCTTGAAGCTTTTATAATCACAGTAGGGCTACAGTGAAGCCTCAGGAATAGCTTCATAAGCTCAAGATGTCAAATAATAAATGCCAAATATTATTATCAAATACAACTCTTAGACACATGCCGAATTGGCAGAGGTGCCTAACTTGAGGGAAAGCCCCTAAACATGCTCTAGACATGTTTGGGTACAACTTCAGCTACAACTTTGGCTACAAGGCTCCAACACTACAAGGCTTCACAGAATCCTAGCAAAATCTGCGACACTGCCTCAGCTCATCCAAGAAAAGGCAGGTTTCGACTTTACTGCTCAGGGCTTGCTGTGAGCATTCATGTGATCCCCAGCCCATCCAGATGTAGCTCTGTTCATTCCTACTCTACAGATGGTCAGAGCAATCTACTCCCTGACATGTGTAATGACAGAAAGGAGAGAGGATTTTTGACATGTTTAAATATTATCCAAAACAAAGAAATTGCTCAAAAGCCAGGGATGCATTTAAATAAATTAAAGCTGCCAGCAAAATCACATATTTGTTACAGTTCATTCCATTTCATCCTCAGAGCCATCCCTCTGCAAAACATGGCAGCTCCAGTAGTTTGGTGTCCAGATGTTCCCCGTCATGTGGTCTGCACTGCATCATGCTTTTTTTTCTGATGTGACTCCTTGAAAATAGTGAACTCGGATTCCAGGACAACCTGAGTACACTTTTCCGTAATGAGGGGCGATTGAAAAAACACGGTTGTTGACTTGGCCAGTGAAACACGGCTTTTTTTGTTCTTCTCTTCATCACTCTCTCTCCCTCTCTTTTTTAATCCTCCAGCTGGCTGGTAATCCAGCATCATCAACATCTTTTTGCATTTTATTCCTTAAGCCATTCATATTATACACATTCCAGTTTTTAAAATACAGATT
Organism: Antrostomus carolinensis; assembly: GCF_000700745.2. NCBI lineage: Eukaryota > Metazoa > Chordata > Aves > Caprimulgiformes > Caprimulgidae > Antrostomus > Antrostomus carolinensis. Next base: position 106,942 of record NW_010339076.1, read on the forward strand.
TTAGGAGTGATTTGATGTGGCTTGGAATAGTGACATGCTTACACATTTACAAAAAATTCATTAGCTTGGGGGAAGGAAAAGAAAAGATTGCATCTTTTATTTTCTTTCCTTCCCTTTCCTTTTCTTCTTTTCCAGCATATGAAATTATTTGCCGGCCATTTAGGAACCGCAATGTCAAAATGTGGTTGCCCCATAGGGAGGAAAAAAGACAGTTCATCCTTGTAGTTTTCAAGTCAGTTGTTAAGAAGTAGCTTTGGCAAAGGCCAAAGCCAAATTGATCTTTGAGCTGTGATGTTTGAAGGCTATGTTAGCAGATCTGCTCACTGTTATTGAGAACACCTCTTCCCACAGTCCTTAAATCTGCCGAATCATATCCAAAAAGATGATGCTGCACAGCGCCTTTGTTCCAACCTTGTGAAATCCCAGTCTCCAAGTTGCAATTGCCAATTACTCCCATCTCTAGGCTCAGTCATTCTTGGACCTCTGTTGAGATCAACAAAAAAAAATGCAAATTTGGAACCTTTCTCAGGAACACTGAAATATCTAATTCATCTAAGCTATAAGGTGATAACTTGGTGTCTAATCTACAGAGAGATTTAAATGGCTAAACTCTCACTGAACTCATCTGGAGTTTAGGCACCTAAAGGGGAAACTTATAATATAGAAGAAAGTTGCAACATCCTGTTCTCTTATGGAAAAGTTCTGCACAACTTTCTTTCAAAGTGTTATACTACATCCCTCTACCATCTCTCTCCTTGCACTAAATTGTGCCTTGTATGCAAATATAACAAAGGAGTATTTATCTTTTTTTTTTTTTTTTGGTGCAGGGACACTCTACAAATTAGCCACTTTTTAACTTGAGAGAAAAAAAAGCAGTTCTGCTTGGAAGCCAAAATAATTAGTTCTATTCGGATTATAATATATGTAGACCCCTAGCAAAGATACCCCTCAAATGTGGGTGTATTTTCAGTGTCAGTGGTGAAAACCCCATTTCAAGGTGCTGGTTTCTATGTAAAAGCTTTTAGCAGCTTGTCTTATTACCACTATACTAAGCTCTATTCTCTCACCACTACACACAAAGTAAGTATCAATTATTCCTTTCTTACAGTAAAGGAAATTTCTCTGATCTTGGAAACAATGAGTAATGGAATCTTCTGCTGGTTTCTTCATATGAAAATATTTTTTTTTATTTTCCAGGTTAATTCCATCTTTAGACAAAAAGCCCTGAATTCCAGATTTTGTCCTTTAGAAAAAATTGAGTCTGATAAATATTTTTAATTAAGAGTTATTTTGTTATGACACAATTACAAATCCCATGAGAGATTCATATTTCTATCTAGAGTTACATTGAAAAGACAATCCACAGGACAAAAAAAAAAAATATGTCATCTGACTTCTCCTGTATTTAGTCTCTTTTATTGCATTCCCTCTGTTCTTGACTTCTCAGGACACTGGATTTAAAAAGCAGAGACGTATAAATTCAACCTCTTTTCACTCTGATACCATGCTGCCTACAAGTTTGGGGTACATGCTTATGAGGAAGGGAGTTAAATCTGACTGTTTTGTCTCTGTGACACGAATTTCATACCAACATCAATTCAGAAGGCCAGGCAGACCATCGTATTTAGTAAAATTCATAGGCATATGCTTCAGTTGAGTCCTCAGGATCTCTAGATCATCCTGGTCTTCAATAATATTTTAGCACATGCTTCAGTTCTTTAGCAAATAATAGAGCATTGGTAAAATGTTCCTTTTTCTCCTGCCTGGGTAGAAATCAAAATCAAAGGATGTAATATTACACTGTTCTTCAAGAGCTGGAACTTTCCAGATTCAGGCCTGAACCAATGTTTTATCTAAAGATCTGATCTACAAGAGTTTGTCTTTAAAATGACAGGGATATTGCATGAAATACAACTTGCAGTCAAGCAGTATTAAAGCTCCAAAAAAGAATACAAAACAGTCCTAAAGTTTTAAACATTCCATTTACACACAAGACAGGATGTTCAGCAACCAGTTAGCACTAAAGTGTATAATTTAACATTCAGTATGTGTGATGATTTCAAGCTCACCTGAACTACCAGAATCTGTAATTCACTATCTCTGAGCCACCCAATCTAGTGGGGAGAGTCCATTGATTTGCTTCCAGACAGGGTCTGTGGTTGTCTCACTCCAGTCTTAAACTGTTCACAAGATGACTATCTAACACCATAAGATTTTAATCTTTAAACCATCAAAAATGTGTAGCTGTTGATTTTTGTTTCAGCCTAAAATTGGCTTTGAGATTTTTATTCTTCAGTCCATCCAAAGATGACTTTGAAGATCACATGAAAGGGAAACAGAAAGGACCAACTTTGATGAGGGTCATACAATGAAGCTATTAAGGACTGTGGACTGGCTGAATGACTCACATGCCCTGTAGTAGCAGTAACTAATAAAAACAATTAATAATAATAGTAAGAGTCATACAGCCACTCAGTGCCTCAGTGACCTCACATACAAGCAGTCATCTACTGGATTGATATTTTGGACTGACTGGAGAACAAAGGCTGAAAGAAGATTATCACTAAATTCTTATAATTGTTTTATGAACCCCCTGGTGAATGCAAACAGGGACTAAATAAGAGCCTTTCTTACATAAGTTGACAATTAAATCCTTGGCAGGCCAAACAGTAGTTTCTAGTCTTTCAGCAATGAAGTTTAATGCTCAAAGCAGATATATTTTTTCTTTTTCTTTTTTTCACTATTTTGTCATGTTTTCTCCAGCTGGTAAACATGAGTCAGGAACAAAGTCTGGGGGAAGGGAGAGCTGGCTGCTAAGAAACCAGTTCACTCTAAAATGGAACCTCTCCATGCACATAAATGTCAAGAAAAGCTCAGTTCATGTTAGCTGGTGTTGTCTCTGACTTGGCAGTGCAGCTGGTCCTGGAATGGGCTGCAAAAAGTCATCGTCAGGCCAGCTCTGACAGCAATCAAGTAACATCCCCAACAGTGACTTTTTTCACCTGATTATCCCAGATGATGCAGCTAATGGAGCCTGGACTCCACTGTGGACCACACACCTGCAGGAAGACTACCTCATCCCACCCCACCTCCCTATTTCCAATAAATAGGAGTCCAGAGTTGCAGTGGGAACTGCATGTGCTTCCTTCTATATCTTCCTCCAAGTAAAGCACCTAAAAAACTGAGCCTTTCTAATACAAAGCCTTGAGTAATCTGGTCTTACCTCATGGCTTACCCTGTTTTGAGGAGACCTCTCAAGGTCCCTTCCAACTGGAATTATTCCATGTTCCTATGTTATTAAGCTAATTTAGCCCAGATAGGCCTTTTATTTTGCTCTGTTTGATGAGGAAACACAGAACCCACCATAAACTCCTGACTTATCTTTTTCTTCCTGTTACTGTTATACACCTTTCTCATGACTTCATGGGAGAAATGAGGCTTAGGCAGGATCTGAAATAGGAGAGGGTAGCGTCTTTGTCATATAGCCATACCACCTTAAGAGTCATCTGTTTACCAGACAACTGGACATCTTCCTGGGTTCTTGAGGAACAGAATCAGGCCCTTCTGAAGGTTTTAGAGTTTGGCTTAGGGATGGTCCCTCGGCCCTTGGAGGAGTTTTCTCTCTTCATTAACTGTAGAAACAGTATGGAAAGACTTGTTGGCTGACTTGGGAGACTTGATTAAGTGTGCTGAGATCCCTTCCCAAATATTATCTGCAGGAAGGAAGAAATGCTCAGAGGCAGGAGTGGGAGAAGGAAATGAAAAAATGTCTGAATAGGACAGCTTGGAGGGAGGTTGTGGAAAGCTATGACAAGAAAAGATATGGGAGATATATACATAAGGATCAGAACTATGAGAGAGCATATGGGGAGGTTGCTTATTTTCTTGAAGCAAGAAGAAAGTTTAGGAAGATATCCAACTTTCATTATTAGCTGTTTCAGACTTTTGAGCAGTGGATGATACATTTTGGAGGACATTTCAAGTGAGAACAGAAACCCTGAGACATTTGCACTTGCTACCCTCTCCTGGATGTAGAGGAGATCTGGAGCTCTGCATCTTCTGATCTGCTAAACCTCAGGTCCATACCATTGTGTTAGCATGAGCAGCAATGCAGAGAATGGCCAAGAGAACAACTCACCTCTTCAGTTACCATCTCAAGACAAAGTCCACCAGTGGACAGGAAGTGTGAGAGGGACTGTGAATAACTACAGTCTACTAGGATAAAGAGAGGGAGAAAAATCCAGCCAAACTGGGAGGAGAGGACTGTAACAGGACAGGTTCAACCTTTCAAGAGAGAGAGAAGACCATCTAGGAGACAAACAAGTTCCGCTCCTCATTTAGGTGCTAGATTTACAAAAACAACTGCTCCAGGAAGAAGAGTTTCAAATTCTTATCACTCGGACAGCTCTGCCTCTAAAGGGACAGGTGGATTTTGTCTGTGTTAATTGGGTGGAGTTGCTCTGCTCTTTATTGAGTTGAAAATGTAATGGATAAAGAAGCTTTTAACCCAGCGTGCCTGTGGCACTTTTTGTCCTTCTCAGCAGGGGATGCAATGGGCTCACAGGGAACTGGCAGAGAATGAGCATCTTTTTGGTTGGTAGTTTTGTAAACAGAACTGCAACTGATACAAACTCCCCAAGGGTGAAGCAACGTGGGGCAGATTTACAGGAGGAAGGTGAATGCAGTGACCTGCGAGGGAACATTAACTAAAGGAGTTAAAGATACCAAGTTTTTCTCTTTCACTGAATTCTGAGTTACCAAAGCAGACTGAAAAAATACTGCAAGGACTTAGCCTGAAGCAAGTGTTGGGGCAGGAGTAAGGGAAAGAAGCACACTACAAAACTAACAAGGAGTTTATGCAGCCACCATTTCATCATGTAATGTTCAAGTATTAACCTTGTACCAAAAACGCTGGTCACTTTCAGTCTTTCCTCAGCTATGATCACTCCAAGAAGCATTCAGTTAGGCTGAGCTGAACAAAAACCTTCATTCATTATGACCCAGTAGGAAGCAAACAACTTCACAACTTGATAATCCCTTTCAGCCCTTATTAAATCAGCAGCGCACTGCAGGTGGGAAGTCAGCCTGGAAAGGAGAGACGGCCCTTTACGCACTTTGCAAGAAAGCATGATTTTAGTCACCAAAAAAGATTTCCAGGGCTTTCCCTGCCTCCCTCTCCTCCCAGGAGGCAGATTCCCAGTGTTGCACAGCAGGTTACAAGAGCATCGTGTTTGCATTATGTGGTGGTGATGATGTGTTTGTTCTTGGCACTGAGGGGCTCTGACTCCGCAGAGCTCTAGCAATGACAGTGGAAATCTTTCAGGCCTTGAGCTGGATTTGCAGCTTCCCTCTCCCTGTTGCAATTCAGGCTCACAGTGCAGAATACAAGACTCTTTTGTGGAAAAAGAAAAAAAAAAAAAAAAGAAAGAAACCCGCTGAGATTTGTCCTCCGTCAAAAAAGAATGGATTTACAGCCCTCAGGACATGGCCCTGCTTTTCAAACACCGGCCCCAAGCAGTGGTCGGATGCTCATATCAGAAGTTAGGCATGACTTTACGTTCACATTGGTGGATTTGATGTTCCATTAATAAGCCCAACATATGGGGAGGTAGGAAACAAACAGCCCGTGGCCTGTTTTATTGACAGTGGAAATTTTCCCCAGTACGATGCAGCCCCTGGAGCCACCTAGACAGTATCGCCAGCCCCATCAGATGTGGCAAGATGTTCTGATGTTTGGTCAAAACATAAGAATTATTTTTATTTTATGATATAATCATTTTAATATAAGCTTATTTTTCAGTTTTCCCCACAAAGGTTTTCTAAGTTGGTTCTACTTTTCTTTCCTTCCCAATTAAAAACTCTAAGAAAAATAAGGAAGATTTCAGGTTCTTTTAAAAACTAAAGTGTTAAAGGGAAATATTTAATTTGAAAAAATCTCAAAGGGTTTTTGATCTAAAGCCAGCATTTTTAGTGAGAGTGTTTCTATGGTTGGTTTTTATTTTTTTTCCTAATATAAACAAAATTTCAGATCGAATTAAAAATTTCCATTCTGGTTGAAAAGCCAGTCCTTTTCTGTTGGAAAAATACTTTGATGCATTAAAAGAAAAAGTCTTTTGAAAAACACCTGACTTCTATTTAGATGAAAACTATCCAGCTGAAAATCTCAAACCCCCAAAGCATAAGATACTAAACCTATATGCAGTTTGCACTCACACTGGCAGGCAGCAATATCTCTTTCTTCCAAAATGCCTTCAGCTTTCTGTCTGTTTGTAGACTTTCCTGCATATGGATTTAAGTTTCAGGGTTCCTAATTTATATATATACATGCATACATACATGTGTCTATGTATATATAAAAGTCACTGTGGCTTCATATCCTCAGACTGTACGTAACTGTCTCCTTTCTTGTTCCTGGCCTTGATACTTAGGTCTTATTTGTATGGAGACATTGAGAGAAGTAGCTGGAACGAATTTGCCATAAAGTGTCTTGGGGCCTACAAACAACTACATATGTTTAAACTTGAATTATTTGTCATCTTAGGTCCAAAGAGGTAGCTCTGTCTGGAACAGAAGCAACTCTGTTTCTGAGTTGAAAAGGCACATTTGCACACCTTGTCGTTAATGTACCATGTTTAGTAAAGTTTATGTTTCATGAGGTAAATCAGGAAACAATGACATTTCAAAGTCTATAGAGATTTGAATAAGTGCTTATGTGCCCCAAAGCTCTTTTTCTCTCTCCCCACAACTTTATCAGCTGAAATCTGTTAATAGAAGATATTACCCTTTCCTGTAAACTTTAGCATCACTGAGACTTTAAGGGTATTATGAAAGGATCAGCTTTGAAGCAACTGCTTTAGCTTTCTCTTACTGTTGTATCCCATTTTCTCCCAACCTTCAGATGTCATGAAAGAGAACATAAAGCAAAAACACTACTCTCTTTTAACAGTGACAATGAAAGGTGAAACATCTCTTATGGGACTCCCACATAACAACATTTTCTTTCCTTTTTCACACCAACACAGTCATCTGTATTCCCAGTTTGCCTTTGGCCTTTTCAAACAGAGGATTTTGGAAATCATCCTTACCTTCGTGACTATGCTTCAGATATAGACAAGGTCGACGAGGCAGAGGGAGAAGGAATCAAGTTGGAGGCTGATGAAGATGTTGGTCAGAGTGGCTTGCCTTACCTTTAACAAGACAGAAAAAACCCTAATATTAATAATACAGAATTACAGAATGGTAGAGGTTGGAAGGGACCTCTGGAGATCAGCTAGCCTAACCCCCCTGCCAAAGCAGGTACATCTAGAGCAGGTTGCACAGGAAAGCAAGTGGGTTTTGAACATCTCCAGAGATGGAGACTCCACAACCTCTCTGGGCAGCCTGTCCCAGTGCTCTTTCACCATCAAAGTAAAGTAGTTTTCCCTCATCTTCAGACGGAACTTCTTGTGTTCCAGCTTCTGCCTGTTACCCCTTGTCTTGTCACTGAGCACCCTTGAAAAGAGTCTGGCCCCACCTTCTTGACACTCACCCTTTAGCTATTTATAAACATAAGATCCCCTCTCAGTCTTCTCTTCTCCAGGCTGAAGAGTCTGAGCTTTCTCAGCATTTCCTCATACAGGAGATGCTCCAGGCCCCTCATCATCTTTGTGGTCTCCACTGGACTCCCTCTAGGAGATCCCTGTCTTTCTTGAACTGGGGAGCCCAGAACTGGACTCGGTATCCAGATGTGGCCTCACCAGGGCACAGGAGAGAAGGAGGTTAACTTCTAGGTCGTGATTCACCTGGCATAGGAACAGAGTAGTGTTGACTTCTTCCAGAGGCTGCTCATGGGTTTTTTAGGCTGCATAGGAGCTGATTATAAGATTAACAAATTTTCTTTGGGTTATCAGGGTTATTTTTTTGTTTGTGTGTTTGGGGTTTTTTTAAATTGTTTCTTTCTAGGAAATTGCACCCCATTCTCAGCCAGCACCGGCTTTGTGTATCTGATGCCTCAGAAAGGTTTTAGCTATCTTTGTGTTTGTTCTTAGTTGGAAGAGAAGCTACGTTAATATTGACAAGGTTTTGCAAAAAACACAATGCCCAAGGATTTGGAGTAGGGATTTTCTCAGCTGTTTTCTGCCTCTGCTACCATTCTGAGGCTTTCCCTGGGGAGCCTAGGACATTTTGCCCAGTGAGGTTTGAACTTCTTTGGCTGCTGTTGGCAGCCTCTCAGGTACCATTGCCCCTGGGCTCTTTGCTTGGAGCACTGAGTCAAGTTACTAGGAAAATGAAAGGCAGGGCCTGTACTTTTGCTGAATTTTAAATGAAGACAGGCTGATTTTGTATCTGTATAAAAATTTGCTCTATTCTCCAGAAATAAATATTTATTTTTTTCAGGTTGGAAGGCTACCCCTATAAGTGCACAGTGTGCAAAAGGAGAAACAATGAAATTCAGCCATTCCTCTAATAACTTGGGGAAGAACTTATCCCCAAGTATAACCAGCTTAGCAAGTTTGTCGACAAAAAAAATATGATAGGATTATGTTCAATGTTCATAGCACTGCAGTATGTATCCTGAGCTGGGCAGAGCAGCAGAGAGTCCTCTTGAAATGTGTTGAGTAAGGCAGATATATACCAGCTGAGGACCTGCCCTGCTTTATTCTTTCCTCTCATATAGATTTCATTGATATGGGCTAAAATACAGTAATTGGAAAAGGCATTTACAGTGGGAAGCAGAATGGAAAAATTCAAATTGGGGCCAACCAAGGGAGGAAAAAAATCACCTGCCAATAAAATTGACACACAATGGGAATAATTGCAAGTCTGGGGAGAAAAATACATTCTCACTCCCTTCTCCACAGCATGGTATCTTCTCCTAGAGCAGAACGAGTGAATTTATTGAGGTCATTCATCCCCTGGTAATTTAGCTACTGTAATATATTTCACAAGTGAGAGGGAAACAGCCTGAGGAGAGAGTATGTGAGAATCGAGAGCAATGGGGGAGGAGGTTTATCCAAATATATAGCTGCCAGTAAGGATGTGGCTTTATAATTCACCCTCTCTCCCTTTAGCATCTAGAAATCTGTCCTGTTAATGGCCTGTACTAAACATCCCAGTGCAAATTCAAATTTTGGTGATGCTGGTGTAAAATCCTCTGAGATTGACGGACTTAGTCTGGATTAAAACCATGACCTTTTCTATATTCAAAAGCTATTCTGGGTAAGCCTGAGCTTTCACAGGCTGTAATGCTTTCTTAGAAATACCTAGAATATGAACGAGTATGCAGTAATCTAATATGGCCATAGAATCATAGAATCATTTAGGTTGGAAAAGACCTTTAAGATCACAGAGTCCAACCGTAAACCTAACACTGCCGAGTCCACTCCTAAACCACATCTACACATCTTTTAAATGCCTCCAGGGATGGTGCCTCAACCACTTCCCTGGGCAGCTTGTTCCAGTGCTTGATAACCTTTTTGGTGAAGAATTTTTTCCTAATGTCCAATCTAAACCTCCCCTGGCACAACTTGAGGCCAGAGACACAGACTAGCTCACATTTTGATGAATTGCTCCATGTAGTATGAGTTGTTGATATGGTAACAAATTGAACAATCTGTTCTGCTTCTGACTCTCCTCCAGGGCTGCCTCACACCAAGGTCTCCCTCTTTTGGCTGTCTTTGCCTTCTTCTCTGTGGGTCCTGAGATGGGATTTCTCTTCTCCACTTAAAACTTGGTATGAATGAATAATTGCCTTTGTATTTCTATCTCTTGACCCAAGGTGGCCTACCATTCAACTTCCAGGTCTGACAGAGGACCTTCTGCTGAAACTGTTTTTTCTTGATTCCTGGGAGGATAACCTGTCTTACTGCCACACCAGACATCAAGATGCTACGATATTCTCAAGATTAAGAGATGCCATCACTCCCAAGACCCAGGCCAAAGCTAACACAAATCAAGTGGGCTGGCCTATTTATAAAAATTCCAGGGACAATAACAAAATTGTTGGCAGAGATATTAATTTTTGAAATATTTAATGTAGGTTGCAAGAAAAAAAATGAAGAAGATGGAAGTCTGAGCCTTACAGAGCATGCAGTCTTTGGGGTTTAGAAGACATTTAGAGTAGAAAATGAAACTGGAAGTCAATCAAGTGCAGACAAGTTGAATTTTGCAAAATCAATAACTAAAAATTTTCTTCTTAAAATCATTACCAAAAAAAAAAAAAATCACAAGAATAACACCTTCCCATTAAATCCCCCTTTTTTGTAATTGAAAATTTCTACTTCTGGTATCAGTTGTACAGGAAGTCAGACAAAATTAACCAGCAGTGCTTTTTGGTCTTAAAATATCTATTTATCAAAGTTTTGATTTCCAGCCTGCACATCCCTGCTGTATGGTAGCCTCTTTTTAATAAGATTATAACTATTAATTAAGTCATGCTAATGAGGACAACAAGAAAGGGTTTTCCCATCTCTCCCCCACTATATTTCAAGTGCTGCCAATGTCAGCTCTTTCTTGTATCTGCCTCTAGCTTTGCTGTCTGCTGTGTTTCTCTAGTAGAGGGAGGAGGATTTAAAGCAGCAAGTCATAAATCACTAGACATCCTCATTTTAACAGGATGATCCCCCGTTAGAAGAGGATTTCCCCTCATCTTGTGAGTGGGAGTAATTGTTCTGTGACTCCTGGTTTCTCTTTGAAGCACGTGGGAGAGAAGCATCCTCTTTTGAAGCCCAGCTGTGTTACAGAACCAGCGGCAGAGGAGGGAGGTGATCAGTGATGATGCCGTCCTGTGCAGAGGAAGAGGCGTGGGAGAGCCCTGGCTGGCTGGTCTGCTGTTCCTCTCCTTGGACATCACCACTCAAAAACAATAAAAAGCAAAAAGATGGCCTGCATGCCTTCTGGAAGGGCAACTTAATGGGACAAAGGAAATGTGAATGCAAGGTTAACATCTAGTCATAAAACATGTGCCTCAGTTTCCACTAAATTTCTAGGGCAACACTATGGTCCAATGAGCCACTCACTGAACTAAAAAACACAAGGTCTGGCTTCATCCTATTCCTTTCTCTTCTCTGTGGTAGCAGGATAGTCATTACATCTTTCTGCATTTCTTCTACTCTTAGCCCATCTGTTCAGTTTGGGTTTGAGGCTCCTCAGACCAGCTCTCATCTCCCTTTAGAAATGTGTAATGTAACTGTCAGCTCCTTCAGGGCCTCTAGGTGTTGTCATGCTACCAATACTCAGATAAAAATTCCCCCTTTTTTGTAGTTAGCTTCGTGGTCTGAGGTTTAATTCATTAATAAAATAAACTTGGATGGCAGCAATGGCAGGGCAGCGAGCCCTGTCCCTGTGGCAGGAAGCAACGCGCACTTTTTCTTTCAAAAACAAATAAGCAAAACTGTGGAGAAAGTTCTCCTCAGTAGCGTTCCCCAGGCAGCGGTGGAACATCTGAGCAAGGTCTGTGGGGATTGCTGTCTCCCGGCATGAGGGGTGGAAATGCTCTGAGGACTTTCTGCTCTATTTTTCCCTGTTCTAGCCAACTTCCTATATATAGGATAAAAATAAGCCTTGAGTCCTCCTCCTTCCGTCCACTTCATTAGAGACATCCCTCTGTGAAATAACAAAACAGGCCCAGAGGAAGCCACACAGACCAAAATACAAGAACGATAATTTTCCTGACACAAATAAGCAGGCAGAGGAACTCATCTAAGGAAACAAGTGAGCGAAAGCAAAGCCACAGATGAGTAAAGGATGGAGCCAAGAGCTATGCTTAGGCCATGTAAGCCTGCCTCCAGCATGTCCCCTGAGCCATCCCCGCCTGTAAAAGGCTGAGCAGTTACCTCACATGGGCCTCCTTGCAAGGGGCTGACCCCCTCAAGCCCACACCCCACGAGCACCCAGACCAGGAGCAACCCTCATGCCACTGCTGGGCAACATGGAAATAGGAAGAGTCTCCTTTTCTCAATAGAGACCTGGACTGACTCTTAACCAGTCCAAAATTGTGTCTTTCACAATGTTTCAGAAACACTGAACAAAGCCATGAAACAGATAAGCACAGGTTAACAGGAGGGATAGCAGAAGTCCTAAAATTCCAGAAAAAAAATGACAAGGTTCAGTTCACTCTATTATTTGCCATTTGGAGGCACTGAGACTGCCGTTCTTCCAAAATAACCTCAGCCCAAGTGTTTATTTATCTAGAAATTCATCATGGATATTTGCCGTGTGTTGTAGTTCTGTTTGAAAAGCTTCAATCATTAAATCAGGGAGAATGAAAACAAAAGCAGATCTCTGAGCTGGCCAGGCCCCCACTGCAAAAAGGAAGCAAAGAAAACAAACCATTTGCAAACAAACTGGAGGCTGAATGTTTCTTGCTGTAAATGATCAGTGAATATCTCTGAACACTAACTCAATCCAAGGAAGCCAAGATCAGTTTGTGAATGACTTGTTAAGTTAAAAAGAACCATATTTATAACAAATAGTCTTTGAAACCATTCTTTCATGCAGGCTCCATTTTCACAAAGTCGTTTTTATAGGTAAACAGCCAACCCCTCACTACCCAGGAAGTCAATGGCAGAGATAAGAAAGAGACCCAAGGCTATTGTCTGTTTTAGAAGATTAAACAGGGCCAGGACCACTCTTTGGCCTGGAGGCCAACTGGCACAGAAATGCCTGCATCCATTCATTAAACTCTGCTGCTTTCCAAAACAGAGCAGCTATATCCAAGCTGCCAACTGGGAATGGTCTCTGGCTGTGCCGTTTGCCTAACTGTGCCTGGAAACTGTTTGGAGGGATGCTAGTGAGCCAAGGCCAAAAACGTGCAAGGGAATGGTCTGAAGAACAAAAGCAAATTAAATCACCTGGGAACGCTCCTTTCTGAGGTGCAGTTCTGTAGTGTAGACAGAGTTTGATGTCATGCCTTGAAGCAGAGTCACTGGACACATGTCATTTAGCCAGAAAGCTTTGCTTCTTCATTGTTATTTTGTCTCCATACATCCACTTTGGGGAGGTGTGGAGAAACTGGTTAGAGCTTGACATGCCTGAAGGCTTCAGGGCCTCTCACATCTGTATTTTCCTTTACCAGTGTCCCCATTACTGCAAAGGAACACTTGGGACACGGGTGTTTGCAGATAGGGGTTCAAACCCCACCTGTGCTAGAAATTAAAATTTATAATGCTTGAAAGCCATGAAAATTTAGGTACTCCTTCTGGGAACCTAAGTCTGATGTCTCATCCATGTTAGCCAGCATGTCAACAGGCAACAACGCTCATACTTCATGTTAACGGTCCTCTTAGGGAATGTCTCAGTGGCACAACCACCTATTAACAGGGGAAAGAATGGGAGGGGAATCAAAATGCTTAACATCTACACAAGCATTTCCCACAAGGATCATTAAATTAAACTTTTGAAAAGGCCCTCTGGGGCTGGCTGGGGCCTCAGCACGCTTTGTGAGATCCCTCGTTTCCTCTGGCTTAATGAATTATGCAAGTCAAGAGGGGCTGGACAGAAAGGTGTGAATAAGAAGTCTACTAATTCCCCACAGTAATCACCTGCAAAAGTGTTTAGGAACAACATCTATCAGGCACTAAAAAGTAAGAAAAGGAGACTGCAAGAGTAAAATATCTACAGCTCTTCAGTAAGAGACAAGGGGAGAGCTGAGCCAGGGAAGTGTCACCTTGACATGAATCTACTCCGGGCACTGAGCGCACAGCAGTCATCAAATTGCTTGCTCGCGGTCCCAGGGTTTCTTCTGCTCATATGGCATGCACCTGCTCTTTGCTGGAAACTCATTTCAAGGCATGTGAGAGAGTCCCAGCTTCAAAGCAAGCCTTGTGACTTTTGGTTCCTGTGTGTGAGAAGAGTATTAATAAATGTTGTATTAATAGATCATCCGCTTACACGCTTCCCATCTTAAATAAATAAGATATTGCATCAACCCCCTTTTCCCAGTACCTTCAGGCTTCTTGGATGTTTGTAGTGTGAGGCAAAGGCAAGACAGCAACACTAGAAATGGTCTTTGTAATCCAAATAAATAGAAACTCAGGCCTTAGTGTGAGGAGAGTTTGGAGAACAGTTCATAACTGAATTACAGAACATGGATGGATAATTGCTCTCTAAACTGGCTGAATCCAAGCTCAAAATTGCATAATCATCCTTGCAGTTTATGGAAGCTGGGAATGAAAGCCAAGGTTTGTTACTTCTCTGGCTTAGGTTAACACCCTTCCTAAGCTGTTTCAGTTGGATGGGAAACCTTCCTCCCTTCCTATTTTGATAAACAGGCCTCTGTCCTCATCATTGTCCATGTGATACCTCCAGAGGACAGGAGACAAGCAGTATCCCAAAAACTGGATGCAGTCATGTCTCTGTGGATGATGTTCTCTTCTTTATGCCATCTTCTGAAGAGCTAGTGATCATCTTTTCTGATATTCCCCTTTTTTTACAAATCTTTGCATGCATAGATTGAATGAGGATGGCACTGGACACTTTAACTTCATTTTATCATCCAGCCCTTATCTGCAATGTTGAACTCCTTCTGCTGATGCTGTCTTTGCTTAAGACTCCACAGGACATTACTGTGAATAATTTTAGCATAAATACTAGAGTTGGTCGGAAATTTTAAAACCATTTTTCATAGGAAAAACATAATTCCTAGTAACCAAAACACTATGGAAAAACATTGGTTTCAGTTAATCTCCTGACTCAAAGTACATTGAAAAAGAAAATATTGAAATGCCATATTGTGACATAAAAGAAAAATGAAGGTTATTGTTTTGAGAAAATTAGACTAAGTAAAGCTGAAAAGAATAAAAAAAATTGCTAAAATTAAAAGTTTCATAATTAGTGACTTCAAATGTTTCACTTGGTGCAAATAAAACTTTAAAATATGAGTCAGTTACTCAGTGTTTAGATTTTTTTTTTAATCTTGGGTGTTTGTATCTGTGTGTTAGGGTGCTATACAGCAGTATGTCAAATATTTTAACAGAACAACAAAATTATTTTGAGTCCAGTTGTAATATGGACCGACTCTAGGACAATGTTACCAATTCTGCTTATAAATGCACCTCATGAGAAAGTACAGAGAAGACTTCAAGGGAAAGAAAAAATGGTCTGAGAGAAAATAAATCTCTTTAGCTGGCATTTGGCAGCATAGCCAGTGCTGTCTCACATTGAGGGAAACTGTAATTGTCATAACATGCTGACTTTAGGGGCTTATTTCTGTGCCCTGCCGTGAGGTCTAGCATCTTTTGAAGTCAACCAGCTTTCTCTAATGTAGTAAAATTCACCACTAATCACAGATATGCATGTCCTGTTGGCATCTTTGATCTTCAACTTTTCTATCCATTTTGTTCTCTCTGTTTATTGGTCATAATGAGTAATGGCAGCTGTATGCTACATATTGTCCAAAACTCTTTAGCGGTCCAGCACATCATGGAAAGTTCCCAGGAAAGCTCCCTAGCTGAAAAGTAACAACTCTGCAACATAACTCTCAGCTCCATGTGCAGTAATTCATCAATAACACTTCTTCTGTAGAAACCAATGGACAGATCAGTTACAAGACCAGAGCTGTAATGTGACCTGCCAGATAGATGGAGATCCCCACAGAGAATTCACTGACTGCACAAAAGAGAATAGAAACTCCTCTAGTGTTTCTGCAAAAAGGAAGAGCGCAGCACTTGGATTAGTCTGGGCTGAGTCTAAGAGAGTCCCTCTCCACTCCACACCAGGCTGTTGCATAACTAGAGTTCCCAGAAACAAATGAGAAACAAAATTAAATAAAATTATAAAAAAGAGCTGAATTTCCTTTAGGAATTCTAGTGACATATTAAAATAAATAATTTACGCACGGCTGCTCCATGCCTTAGGTTTATCTGTGCAATTACTCTTAGAGCTGTGCTAACAAGAGGCTACTTTATAACAGGGGAGTCTAGCCAGGATACAGCCTGACATCTGCTTGAGGAGCTTTCTGAAATAACACCCATGACCCACCGTTTGTTGTATTCATGCATTCTCTGCCTAGTGTGCACAAATATTTTGCTTAAAAATCATACCAGTGTATGGAGATACTGATCAAGCAAGTCTTGATTTTAGAACATTTTTTTCTTTTTTTTTTTTTTACTTTTTTACTTCACACTGTCACAGCTTGAATTTTAACAAGTTTAGGTTGTGGTGTGGTGTGGCTGTGATGCCCAAGCCTACTTGGTAAGGAGATGCTTGCAGGGATCTCAAAGTCAGTGAGCAAGAGAGGTATGTTGAGAAATGTAGGACATCTTTCTAATACTTTTGTTGTTCTCATAATTTCCTAGTCATGAGGTTGAACCCAGATATGCAGAAGGAAGTCAGAGTTCACTTATCTTGTAGAACATTTTAAGGGAAACAATGTGATATTAATATTTATTAATGCAATGTACTTAGATTACAAAAGACTTAAAAAGAAACTGAGACCTCATCTCTCCCACTTAATAACTGGCTAAAAAGATACAGAACTAAGAGTCAATTTACATAATAGAAGGAGGTCACATGAAGTTCCACACAGATGAGTGTTGTTCAACATATTCATAAAATCTGGGAAACAGTGACTCATGAAATAACAGAATTTACAGATGATAGGATCTCTTTAGGATCTCATGACACTGAGTGATATTCATTGTTCATGAGATCTTATGGCACTGAAAGAAATTCAGTGTTGATAGATGCAAAGTAATGAATATGGGATAAAAATAACCCTAATTATACATATGCTGCAATGCTCTTAATTAGCTATGACTGTTCACAAAGCTACTGAGTTTTGTGGATAGTTCTCTGAAAACATTAACGCAGTGCTCAACAGTCATCAAAAAGGCTGATTAAACACAAGAGATTATTAGGAAAAGAACAGAGAACAAACCAGAAAACCTTATTATCTCATAGTAGAAATCTGTATTTATTCCTGTTTGTCTTGACTAAGGCATGCATTCTCGACAGACCTCCTTGGAAGAGTACAAAAGAACTGGATATTGTGCATTGAAAGAAGCAAATGCACTCTCTCACTGACCAGTTCTCCCTCTCTTCTGCTCTGGATTAACAGGACAACAGGGCTCCCTGAACATAGTTCTGGGCCAATATTGGGTAGAGACACTAGGACAAATAGGAGGTTTTAGGATGTTAATTCTGATGCCCTCCTCCCCCTTCTTGTTACCTGCAGCCTTTGCTGGACATATTCCCATGCTGTGCAATGTAGCCAGTTCCACCACAAGTGCAGGTCTCACACTCAGTCACAACACTGGGATTTGGAATGGTTGGGATTTCAGATGATAATTTACATGACTTATTTTGTGTTAGTAGTCTCCTGTGCTGGGACCAAAATATGCACCAATGACTCCATAGGACAAAGCAGTAAAAGTAACAGAATTTTGTGGCTACTCGATGTTATTATTCAGCTGATTGCCTGACTGGTGTAAAACAGTTTAGGAACCTTCACAGTTGCCCCTAAAGCTGAATAATTTCTTGAGAAAGCAGAATATTTTATAGGATGAAGAGCAGGTAAAAAATAAGAATAGAATTTCAGAGCCAGAGGGTAGAGCTGTGTAAAGGGGATATGTGAGATTTAAAAAGAAAACCGTGACTGGGGAAAGTTGTTAAAAAACATTTGGCAGATGATGAAACTAGTAGAAAGCAGATAAAGACTTCCATATAAATAAAAATGCTCACAAAAGTGTTCACTATTTTTCCAATAGCCTTCATAGAAATCTTTTTACCCATAGATAAAAATCTCCAGATTTTTCAAATTAGCACATTTCTTCCATTCTGCTCCTTGCCGTGATTCTCCTTTACGCTGAATACAGTAGACACTGAGGGCTTGTTAGTGTAAAAATATCTTCAATCAAAAAATTTGCTGACATTGAGTATAGAGAAATTTTCTCTTCATCCAGTTAATCATGTAGCTCTTGCGCCCAGACAAGGAAGACTGAACACATATGTAAAATTTGCTTCCAATGAGTTGTTGCTTCCAACAAATTTTGTGCTGGATTTGCCGTATTTCCAGGGATTTATGGTAAATGCATCAGGACTGCATTAGTATCTAGAAGCAAAAGATGCTGCAAAAAAGGCACATTCCTAAAAATCTTTAACATATGGTGAGTGAGACAGAGAGAGTAGGAGAGGGGAAATATATCAGAGTCTCTATGCAATAAGGAATGAGAGAAAAATGAAAGGGATACTCTCTCAGGGATGCTTTAAACTCTTCAGGGATGAATGCCAAGACTAGAATTAACACTTGTGAGATTGTCTTCGGCACACTGCACTTGAAGAAGAAATAGTCCAGTGGATCTGACACAGTCTGGTAGTGAGAAGGCTCATCAGGCCACGACATGCCCAACACCAATGGGAGCTTTGAACTTTGTGAAGTTTACAAGTAAGCTGCTAGCTTTGTGGCCACATCCCAACGAGGGAATTGGTGCTACTGTAGGGTCCCAATCAGTGTGACCCCACTGGCAGCACCAGGCTGACCATACAACCTTGGGCACCACTTTCTACTCTCTGATGCAACCTGTCCTACGAGTGCAATCCTACAGAGTAGAGACAGGGTGCTAGGCCATCCATCATCTCCAGAAGGGTCATGTTTGCAGCTTGCATGGATCACTACAGAACAGATGGGACAGGTTTCTGCCTGCATCCCGCAGCTCAGAGCAAGAGAGGAATATTCAGATTAACAGAAAATTTTGCAGTCAACATATTTCAACAATGATTTTCCTCCAGGGAAGCATGTGGTCCAGTTCAGGGAAATGAGAAAGAGAGCAATTTTTTTTTCTTTAATTTTACATTTCAAGTAATAACAGTTTTCTGGCTTCTTGTGTAGGTCACTAACAATGCTCCCCAGTGAAAAAAAGTTAGCAGTTCCCACGTCTCTGACTCACTTGACTGTAATACAACCTGAGGCAAAAAGGCGCTAAGACCTGATGTGCATTTGCACTACGGCCTCTTTTTGCTTTTCCAGTAGTATGAACTAGCCTTACTGCAGGCATCGATGTCAAAGCTTGCACATTATAAAGGGGTGTGAGTGTAAATAAGATCCAGCCTCATCAGTGTGTATGTCATCACTGTAGGAAAGGACAGGAGAATATTGACTTAATAAAAACAACAAGACCTTTAAGGGAATAGAGGCAGAGAAGAGAATTGGGAGTAGGCAGAAATAAATCAATGCCAAAGCAGAGCTAGAATGTGTGTGTGTTCCTGAGGGCACAGGACTGAAATTCTGATTTAAGATTAGCACAATGCAATATCAGTAGAGCATAAAGAGAATAACTTAGGAACTGACTGACTGACTGACAGCACCAGAAAGGGGTCATTAATGGGGAGTCTTCATTCTACAGGGTGAGGAATCCACTGAGGCTCTGTAGGGAGGGCTCTGAGGTTTGCTACATTTCAGCATTTCTGATGGTAAACTCTCTAAATTAACTTAGCATTACTACTAATAAAACATGTTTAAGGATCAGTGGAGGGCTAACTAAGAGGAGAACATGAGTATGACCTATAACTCACTTGATAAACCAGGTCATTTCAGGGAAAATGCTCAGAAACTAGCTGAATGTGAAAGCACAAGTTCAGGAACAAAGAATACAGGCCATATTTGCAAATGGAGATTTGTCTCCTGCCCCAGGTAAAGGCTTCATTAAGATGCTGCCTACAGGAACTGCAGGTGTTTTGCTCCTGGGCAGGGAGTGATGGTGAATGCTCTTATGGCCTCAATTTCAAATGCGGTTGGGATGGAAAAAGCTACATGCCACCGAGCACCTGCAAGGAGTTACCCAGTTTGATTGTCTTTTATGCCTCGGTCTATCAGTGACATCAGGAATCTAAGCACTTTGCTCTGCTTAAGCTAAGTGCCAAGCTTAGACTTTCAGCATAGATACCCAGGAGGAAATGTAAGGCACAAGTGCTCAGTTCTGCCTTGGGCAAGCAACAGCACAGCATGAAAAACCCACAGGGAGAACTGGAGGCCCTTTTCAGCCCAAGGCTCTTAGGAAAATAACCAGCTGAAGATTCTTGTATGGATAATGGTAGGATTAATGGATATTGGATATGAGGAAATAGTAGGAATTTTCACTGGGGAGGAGGGTAAACAGCAAGTGCCACAGAGATCTGTGATAGTAACAGATTCATAAATGATCTTGAAAAGGAAATTAATAGCAAGGTGGTTACATTCACTGATGAAACAGTATTTTAGAATAGACAAGCTGCTCTGTGAAGAACTGCAGAAGGACTTCACAGAATCA
>NW_010339077.1:0-47666 GCF_000700745.2 Antrostomus carolinensis
GAAGGGGAAGGGGAAGGGGAAGGGGGAGAGAGACAGAAAGGGAAAGGAGTTATTACTTTTGTATGTATCCCTGCAAAACTGTATTATGTGTTTTTCAGTAAGAGACCAATTTCTGTTCATTAATTTATACATATAGATATATGTTATATGATATTTGCATAAGTATTTTGGTTTCTATCTGCCTCAATGGGTAATCCACACACAAATTAATATTCACAAATAAATGCATATTTTCACTCACAGCCATTCATTCATAGACGCAAAGAAGGAGAGGAAAGCTTATTTTGCATGTGAGGCATCTATCTCATCCTAAAAAAGTTCTAATTGAAAAAGTATGCCTATTTTCCAAAATGCAAATGTCATTAATACTAGCCTGTTGTGAAAATACTTCAGGGTTGGAAATCAAAGTAGCTGTTTTAGTCAGTGAGATTTAGTCATTCTGGAACAACCCCTCACAAAAGAAAAATAAGAGGAAGAGAAGATGAATCCGGGTTGATTGAAATTCAGTGAATCGGTAGCCTTGAGTCTCTCAGTCTTGATTTAAAATAGCAGGGGCAGTTGCCGTCAGGCACTTGAGTGCATGTGGACAAGAATAAGCCTAATGACTTCTTTTGTTCGTCTGCCATGTGGAACTATTTCAACATTCTTATCTAGGATGTGAACTAGGAGGTGTGCTAATAGCTCCACGCTTCCACTCTTGGAACTGAAGAATGAATGTAGGTAGCGTGCACTCAAGTCCTATTGATATTAATGGCATGAGATGGCTCAGCCTGCTGCTTTCAGTGAAACACGTTGCAAAGCCCACTGTGAGAGACAGATGTCGGACGCTTCTTCACTCTATCCATGACCTTCAGCTGGCACCAGACACTGCTGCACTTCTCGTCTTGTTAACATTTTCACAGGTGAGAGACGGATAAACAATGGTTTTCTCAGACCTGTAGATTGCTAATAAGTGTCACAACACACACAACGGAGCTCAGGTGCAGATCATTAAAAAAGAAGCAAGAATGGTAGGAATAATGACATGTCAGTCCACCTAAAGTCAAATTTTATGCCCTTGTGATACTAGTTAGCACCATGTGCAGGGAGTTTTGCCTTCTGTTCTTTGGAACTTGAACTAGGAGGATGGCAGTGTAACTTATTTCCAGATGCTTTTGGTTAAACTTTGCATCCCTGCTCAAACTAGGGAAGAAAAGAAGAACATTCAAACATTCAAATTTTCATTTTTTTTCTAATAAAGGTTTAAATGATCTAGTCAAGCACTGTGAACTTTAACTAATACTTTCATGCTACAATAATAGCACCTATTATTTGAATTCATTTCCCATACTGACAGCACAACTCAGGCATACTCCAGACTATGACATTTTAAGTGACTGGGTATTTTCAGTTGTGCTTTCTGCAGTACACATATATGAACTGCAGAGTGGAATACATATGCATCTTTCTGCATGTGTGTCTGTGTAGACTACAGCTTATGCTACTTTTATTTTTTCTGTTATATGGAGAATTATATTTTTTAAAATTTCATTATCCTCAGAATACCCGTGTTTTCCCATGCTGAATTTGATCAAAAAGAGGAATTATTTGAGATAAATGACAAAATTTCAGAAATTTTGTTTCAGTCAAGCCCATGCTATTCCAGCCTTTATCCTTATCACTACAATTAATAATCTAACTATAAGAAGAACTATAGAAAATAAATAGAAATGATAAATCCAATACTGAGCAGAAAAATAGTCAAATATATTTTTTAAAGGATCACCTATGTCTCACAGGACCTCTTATAGCTACCACACATTAAGTCATTCAGTTTGTATGTGGTATTTTTTATACATGAAAAACCAAGTCCCTGGCTTCCCCCTCCAAGGCACTACAGCAGACATATAATCACAATTTGGAAAGCTGTACCTCTGAATGGGGATAGACTTCTGCTTTGCCACTTCTTAAGCAGGGATAGTTCAAGTGCATAAAATTGGAAGCTGATCACAGACAATTCACAGAAAAATGTGGCAGGAAAGTACCTCATAGTTTGTCTCCTCTTTCAGCTGACAAATACACAGTTGGAAATTTCATTTCAAACTATGGCAAGATTAGGAAAAAAAGTCTGAAATTCATCTGGGTTTCCCCACATGGCTTGGAAATTTTAGCCCTTTATGAGGCAAAACTTAACTCCAGCATGTGTTATTCTGATGCTTCATCTTGCCTTGGCAAGACCACTTCACCATAATGTGTTAACTTTGGGTTAATTCCAGTTAAGGGATAAATCCTGCAACTCAAGGGTTGACAGCTTGTTTCTCCTGAACTTAGCATATGGTTTCATGTTAACATTTGAGCATTACCACTGACTTGAAGCTGACCTAGAAACCAAATCATAGACATGAGTTTGTAACCACAGAGACCAAAGTAGCTCTTTGAAATTAGCAATCTATACATTTAGTAATCAATCCCTTCTGTTTTTAATGGGTTTTGTAACAAATAAAATTCAGGTATTTTAAAAATAGAATATTTTCTTTAAAAATACACATTTGCAGGTAGTGTGATATTAAGAATATTTCCATGCATCAGAAGGTGAATTATCATTATTCATCTGTGCTTTTTCCAGTCATGTTATGGAAATAAATTGAAAAATGTGAATATACTTTCCACTTCTCCATAATGCTTGTTAGGAACTCCTATATATGCTCCTTGCACAGTTGCGGGGTAATGTTTTGGGGTTTGGTTTTTTTTTTTTTGGGGGGGTGGGTTTCTTGTTGGGTTTTTTGAGAATTAAGGAAAGTTCCTGAGAAATACAAATAAGACTGTTACAAGATCTACCCTTACAGAAATCTTGTCAGTGTTTGAAATCAGTAAAACCTGACTTCAATAAATGGTATTAAGTTCTCAATAATGCCAAAGTCAATAGTTGCTCTTGTAACAGTGTTACAGTTTAAGCACCGCTGCAGGCCTATGCTCGTCTTGAACATGGGATCAAAGAGATAAAAGCGGAGTGACAGCATCTCTTTCACTTTATATTCTGCCACTCTGAGGATCTTTACACGAGTTCGATTCTTGGTGACATTTTGTCATTGATCTTTTTTAACATATCTTTTGCATCAAAGTTTTTTTTTCAGGAACCACCTCCAAGGAAGTTGATGTCTGAATGAGTTAAGAGCAACTGTGTTCACTGTATGAAAGACTGTGGGACATTTACCCACCACCTTTACTAAAGATTTTCAAGTGGCATGTTGGAAGAAAGATTTCTTTATCCCATTGACTGAATATTTCTTTGTCATCAAGCATTAAAGATGAATTCTTTTGATTCAAATATAACAAAAGATTATAGGTACAATCCCCATCCTAGTGAATTCAGTGGCAAAACAAACACATCAAAACAAATACTGATCTAACTACTGCAGGCTTCGTTCAGACTTATTAAGTCTCTACTGTAATATATTACAAGACATACTTTTGAAGTGAATGGGTGAGTCTCATTGTGATCTTTTGTCCAGAGCTGCATTATGTACAGACTTTTTTCTAAAGCTCAACACATTCACTGCTGAAATCTTCTGAAATCTGACCACTTTTTTAGTGACATAAATGAAAGATGAGCTCTCTTTAAAAAACTCTTCTTGCATGTAGTAATAAAAAAAATATCAGAAACTGTGCTTTTCATTGCTTTCAATCTTGACTAGATGGCTAGGAAACTAAATAACAGTGCATAACTCACCATAAAGAGTAGAGAACTCTAAAAAAATATTTTTATAAAAAATGTTGTGTTCAACTACTTACTTTTTGCTGTGATTTAGAAAGGAACTGGGACTTGAAAAAAAATCACAGAATAGGCTGTCTTCTGATTCCAGGTATTACCACTTCTCACCACTTTTCTTTTGTTTTTAATTCAAGGATAAATGTATTTGTTATGGTCAATTCAAGGAAACTCCTATTTCTTATAGTGAGCTAGTATACCATCATGTTTTAAAAGAAAAATACAAACCTTCTTTACCTCAAAAACCATTTTTTTATTTATTAATTTGAGTTTCTGCTTGCGCTACCATTTCTATGGTGGCAATATCTCACAATTTTCTATCTCAATACGTAGGTTCTTTGGCACCACAATCCATTTTTTTCCTTTCAGAAGAAGAAGAGTAGCAGTACAGAGCAATATAATCATATATTTTTTTTCAATATGCGTAACTTTGGTAATGTAACCAAACTGCTATATGTGAAACCTGCAATATAAGCAAACAGCAGAAACAGCTTCTTGTGACCCCATAAAATTCTTTAAGATGCATTATTTATAACAAAATACTAGGCAATAATGTTGCAGCTGTGGTGGTTTAAGCATGTAAGAGACACAAGGATCAGCATTCATATCACCATAACATACAGAATTTAAACATTTCAGTCTTAGTCAGCTTTCTTTGTAGTTGAAGGTGAGAAATGGCCCCCAGAGTTTTTAATCAAGGCTAAACAGGAAAAGCCACATATATTTTATTTTCTAATAAAGTTGGAAAAGGCCTATGTCTAACCCATTGAGAGGATTTTGTGCCTGGAATTGTACCTACATTTTTTTCACTCTATAATCTGGACTGAAAAGAGGTCTCTCCTTATAAGACTCTTATGTTATCTGACAGCATTTCAGATTCAGAATACTTTTGGTTTCCACTGCATCCCTGGGTTCCTCATTGTGTTGGCAAGGTGATGTGGTTAGGGCTTTGAACTCTGCACACTACACAGGTTCTGGTTACTGTGGGAGTTTTCATACTAAGCTTAAAGCTCACTTTCTTTGCAGCACTTTGCTTCCTTTCCTATCCAAGGAGATAATTCCAGTACAACTTAGGTGTATTTTACTAAAGCATCTAAGAGCATTTATATTGTCTCTGTCCAGATTTCATATTCTTCAGTGACTTTCTCCTTTTTATGACTCAACAGAACCAACAGCTTCATTATATGGTTACATGAAATGCAAATGGGAGGGAGGGGAGAAGAAAATTGAAATAATTTTCAAGTCCCTTGGGGGTGTGTGGTTATTACTGCTCTGCAGCAGCCCCTGCTGGAAAAGGACATGTGCCAAACCCACTGGCCTGGCCACAGCTATGCCTGTCAAACCTGCTGCTTAATCACTGGCTAGTTGTGTTCCAGCACAGTCATCCATGACCTCTAGGTTCATCGAAACCTGGAACTGGTTCTTCTGCCATCTGCAGAGTGGCAACTGCTCGCTCTTATCACAGTGAGCGGTGAATGCCAAAAGAATAAATAAAATTTATGAGCATTTTCTGACATATTTGTAGCCTTGAACAATAAGGAAACTGAAAAATATTAGTGTAAGAGAAGCTATGCCATACAGTGTAAGATAAAGCACTTGAGAAAAGCTTTACTTAAAGTACATGTCATGACATAGTGTCCAAAGAACATTTTTCACCAAGTGAAAACACATTAAATTATGCTAGCACTGTCTTCTCTTCCATGTGGTTGTTGACAGATGTTTGGAAAAGAAAAACTTCCTTTCTGCTTGACCTTAAAAGCTGTCCCACACAAATCCTGTATATTTACAATACTAAACAGTAAAATAGTAAAATAAAAAGATGAGTTCTTCTGTGACAGAAACAAAATATTTTCTTTTTGTTACTCAAATTGCATAGAAAAATATTAAAAGTTGTTTCTCATAATAATATTAATAACAATGACAACAACAATGACAATAATAATACCACTTATCATTTGAAATACATAATTAGAGTGGAAAAATTGCCAGTGATTGCAATTTGTTTTGCCATACATCCATGAAAATTCCCTACAATGGAAAGAAAATACTGCAGGCAGGTTGTGGTAAAAACATATCAATTTTCTCGTTTTTATCACCACTTTAAGCCATTCTTCCCAAGCAGCTCTGTAAAATGTGTACATTTCTAATAGGAGTAATATTCCCTCAGGGCTAGGCTGAGTGCAAAACAGTAGGAATAATTTACATGAAAGTGATTCATGTAATGGGGAAAGCTCGAAGAGGTGGGTGTGGGGAAGAGAAGGGATAGAACAATGGAAGACAGGAAACAGGACACCAGAAACAAAATGATTTAAAGTCTTGGAATGATGGGTTATTTTTGCAGTAGGAAAACTGTCTTAAAGAGGAAGAGTGATTTAGTTTTAAACAATGATAGACACCAAAATACAATTAGCCTCAACAGGAATAGTACCCTGCAATGGAAGACAAGTGCCTCTGGGTTACATCCATGAGGAGTTTCATTGTTGGAGAAGCAACATATCCTATATGTACTTTCTCAAATTCAAGTGGACAATCAGACTTTTCTACATTTTAAGAGAAAAACAGAGGGATATGAGGTTTTTGATATTCCTCTGCTATGTGAAACACAGACAACACAGGCTATGGTAATAACTACACTGAGTAACACAAGAAGCCCAAGGGCACTTCAGGGCCTTGGGTTGACTGGTTAAGGGATCAGAAGCACAAGTAGTATTCTCCTCTATCCTTCCAGTTGCAGGGAATGATGAAGGAAGAAACAGGAAGAATCAACAGATCAATATCTGGCTCCAAGCCTGCTGTCACCAGCAAAATTTTGGCTTTTTCAATCATAGGTTGGTCTACAGGATACCAGGTCTGCTGGTGACAGATAGGGTACACTCGTCCCAAAGAGGGAAAAAGATCTTTGCACAGGAGTTAGCAGGGCTCCCTGCAAGTTTTAAACTAGATTTGAAGGGGAGAAGGGAAGAAGCCAGGCTCATTGGAGATAGGAATGGGGAGACACCTTAGTGATTGAAGGACAGTGTGCTAACGAGGTCTTTCGGTCTTCTGTCTCAGTGGAGATAGGGCACGGAGAGACATGACGTATTGAAGACGTAAGGGTTCTCAATGTGTTAGAAACCACGGAAGCAACTGAGTATGGTTATATAGGAATTATGGCCTCTCTCCTAAAAAAACTGTCAGGACCAGTAGCCCAATTGAAGTGCATCTACACCAATGCATGCAGCCTGGGCAACAAACAGGAGTAGCTGCAAGCCATTATGCAGTAGGAAAAATACAACATAGTTGCCATCAGGGAAATACGGTGAGATGACTCGCACATCTGGAGTACTTCAATGGATGGCTCTTCAGAAGGGATAGGCAAGGAAGGAGAGGCAATGGGGTAGCCTTATATGTTATAGAGTGTTTTGATTGTCTAGAGGTAACAATAAAATATACAAATGAGTGATGCATAGTGCAATTGCTCACCATCCACCAACCAAGCCCAGTCCATTCTCAGATAACAATCCTGGAGGAGCGACAGTACTGAAAACCAAAACCGCAATCTCAGAAGAGTGAAAGCCCAAGTGAGAGCCCCTACAAGATGGACACCATCATTAATATACTGAACATGACATTATGTGATATGGAATACCCCATTGGCATACCCAAATGCCAATTTGACTTACTCATTTCAATATTCCCCACCATCCCCACCCCCTAAGGCCTCACACCTCTAGACTAGAAAATACAAAGTCCTCCAACTTCCAGCAAAAATTTAAAACCTTGGTATGTTATCAACGTTCTTCTCATAAAAAATCCCATACTGAAACCAAAACACAGTGTTACTGTGGCTACTAAGAAGAAACCCAGCTCTCTCCCAGCCAAAAAACAGGATACCAGCCTATACCAACAAAATCTGTCAACTTTAAAAGTCACCTTGAGTGCTTGATGTATACCAGTATTTTTAATTAAAGGTCACATAATTTGTTATGATACTTTGAAGATAAACCAATATACTAAAAAAAGATTTTTTGCCTAAAAATATAGTGGGAGCTTAACATTGAAAAGGCACTTCTGGCTGAAACCGGGAGCTCTGGCTTCATGCAACCCTCATTTTAAAAAGATATAGGATACAAATGAGATAGTGTAAGTTCTCCGTCCCTGTGCCTGCCCTCCAGCTGCCAGTGGCTCACCACACTGCTACCCAAGAAATATCACTGCCATAGAGTGATGCTGGAAAAGTCACTAATGTATTACCATAGCCAACCAGCAGAGCTTTCTAGAATTTATTCATTGTTAATGACTTGGAGATTGTTCATACTTTTTTTTCACAAAAACAAACAAACAAACAAACAAAAAAACCCCCTAAAATTTCATTATACCGATGGGTATCTGTACCTTTGACAACCTTTTTGGCAACTATTATAAAAACTATATCTTTGAAAAAAATGTTGTGAGGGGGAAGCTTGTTAAATTTTGTAAATCATAAGGACTGTCTGCAAATGCAGAGCACTAAGGCTGATTTAGTTGTTGGCCTAGAAATTCTGTTGTTAGGACCATTAAACAGGTCCAGAGTTTAAGTTGCACAGTAAATTATACACAGAAGAAACAGACACAACATCTCGCCTTGTGTTTCCTTCCTTTAAACTCTGGCCTGGCTGCATTGCAGCACACAGAGACTCTGACAGCATACACTTATTGTTGGGCTCCAGTTTAAACAGGAGTGCACTGCTTTCTGCAGCCTTGATCAGTCCAGGCAACTGGAGGTTACTGCACTCTTTACTGAAAACAATGATAAGGATAAAAAGGAATAAACCAGACTGAGAGCAAAGCGGGTGCAATGCCAGTGAGGGGCCCCAAGGCAATACTCTGTTATGGGTCTTCCTTTCTTACATCATAAATTAGTTAAAATGCTACCTAAATGAACCTTGTGTGGTCCTCATCATCTCAATCTCTGCAAATGCTCTAGCTGCTCTTCTTAACACCGGATTCAACTTTACAAATAAACCACACTGCCTGCACAGTTTGCAAAATGCTAAAAAAACAAAGTAATTACAGGAGACAGCATAAGATGATGACAATGCAAACTTTAACTCGAGACAAAGGAAACATTACTTCTCTATTTCCTCTCAGATGTTAAAGGTGAGTATGCAATTACCAGAATATAATTAACAAAGTTACATACTCTCTTTTGATGAATGCCCAGCTAGATGCACGTCAGGTAGCAGCCTCGAACAAAAGAATGCTAATTCAACTGAAGTGCGATAGAAATCATTTTGATTTATAGTTCTTAATGAACTGCTTTCTCCCTTTACTTTGACTTATAGTGCATCATGTTGAAGTGCAGTGTGATTAGAAACTGTCTGAGACTGTGGCCTTTTATGAACAATGGAAACAAATATGTCACTCAAACAGGTTTGGTTTACACCTACTCAGCAGATCTCTTGGAGCTTAGTTTTATATTATCTACCAAAGGTTTTGGCTTTTTTTTTTTTTTTAATAGTAGCTAAACATAGGACTTAAGATTTATACATTTAGCATAGGGCAGACTGCCCTTTCATATTTATGTTAATAACTGAAATATTATGTGTTCCATATTTGGAGTAAATGAAGTAGCATATCTCAAAATGAAAGCTGTATACCAGTTGTCACCAGGGGGAACTATTAATTCAGGCACAACTTTCGAGGCTGGAATGATATGGACTGGCACACAATGTTAACAACAATAGTGTTAATAGACATGTAAGACAAGTAAGGTAATTATTTGGTTTTCTTTGATACTGGTCAGGCTTCTGTTGGGTTTCTGTGTTTAGTTTTAGGCACAACATTCTTAAAAAGACAGACAAACTGGAAAGAATTCAGAGGAGAAAAATAAAAATTAGAAAAGGTTTGGAAAATAAGATCTATGAGAAAAAGTTAAGTGAGCTGGGCATGTTCAGACTGAAGAAAAGAAGACTGAAGGGAGGCATGATCCGTCTACAAATACGTAGAGTTGCTATAAAGAGGATAGCGACAAATTATTCTCATTAGTCAATGAGGACAGTACAAGAACTAATGGGCTTATGCTGTAACAGAGAACAACTAGGTTAAGTGTAAAGGAAAAACTTTAATTAATAGAACAGTTAGAAACACAACATGATGCCAAAGGAGCCTGAAAAACTCCATCTGAGATTCAGGTTTTAGCTTATTCTTGCTTTATATCTGGTAGAGGGAGGATAACACAGCAGTTAAGGCTCTAGCCAGTTTCTTTCTGCACTGCAGATTTCTTATGTGACCTTGGGCAAGCCGGTTAATGCTGCATTTCAGCTCCCAAGCTGTAAAACAGTGACAAAAGCAATTCCCTAGCTCTCAGAGATGCTGTAAGGATAAATAGTTAAGGATTCTCAGACACTCTGTGGGCCACCTAAGTGACTACACGAATTAAACATTCAAACCTGTCACAATGCAGAGGCACCAACTGCCTGGCATACCTGGAGGTCCCTTCCAAGCCAAATGACTTCTGTGACTGCTGCAGTGTGCGTTAGCTGACATGTCCAGTCTAGGATGATTCAGTCTAAGCTTTATCTGAGGAAAAAAAAGAATAAAAAGTAACAATAAATCAGTAGCTGTGCAGGTGATACGACAGCTCACTACCAGCCTGACCCAAATATTTGCTGAAATCAGTGGAGTCCGTTGTCTCAGTAGAAGATGGAACAAGACCAGGTACCAGTTACTAAACATGAAAATGATCCAGTTATCAGAGTTCTGCCCTCACTGTCTGCACATGTTCTACCACAGCAATGTTGCCGAGACTAAACCTGGAAAGTAGATTAAAATAAAGTAAGGAAGGCAGAGAACATTAAAAGTAAACAATAAAGATAATAAAGTAAAGTATTTTATATACTTTTAATTGAACTTTTATTTCTTTTTGTTGCTTAATTTAATGTGGTTAGTTTTGGTGGTTACAAAGGAAATGCTTTTCTTATCTAAAAGTAATTATCAACAATAAATTCCATTAAAAGTTCAAAAATAAAGGAGCAGCAGTAACATCCCTTTTTAAAAAAATGGGCTTTTGTGATATTAGAAGTAATTGAGACTGTGAAAGCTAAAATGTTGCAAATAAATGCAGCCAGTTTAAATTTTTAATTTACTTACCGTATTTCACTAAGCATGGATTCAGAGAAGAGTTTAATCATATTCTTTTTTTTTTTTAATTTTCCCATATAGCATTGATGCATTTTAATCTTATTTATTTAACTTTCCAGATGGATAGATAGAATATACATCTCTCTAGCTTTCAATACAGTGAGACTCACAATAAAATAATGTTGTATTTCCCAAGCTATTTTATCTTGTACCTTCCTAAATTATAGCCCAACTATTCCTTTCCACAATTAGCTCAGATAAGATATCAGATTGAGGTTACCTATAGCATATGCAGTTACAGGAACTACTTTTTTCACAAATCCAGGCTTTGTTACTGAAGAATTCATCCTTAAAATGTACAGTGTAAAAAAACTTTAGTATCTTCTAACTCCTCCATTGCAATAGAAACCCTTGAATAAACATCAAAATAAAAGTTAAAGGAAAGTACTTATTTACTATTAGCATGTAGAATGCAAGGCACTACAAAATAAATAACAAAACACTGCAACCTAAAACATTTATATAAAAATGAAATCATGGTAGTTTTCAAGTGCTGAAGCATAAAATGGGACATATTTCAAGAAATGAATAAATGTGTCTCCCCATGGATAGAAGTGGTTTCACTGACTAGCAGCTATGCAGAAAAAAGTGATGTAAATGACAAGATAACTGGAAAGTAAGTCATGAACCCAGGTGAAGCAAATGAAAAGCATGACAAGAGATCTCAGAAGACCTTGACAGCGTACAGGCACAATGAGCTAAATACCATTAACCCAAAAGCTGTGGGCTTTTCATCTGGGAAGTGAAACATTTACTGCATGGAATTATGTGCTGTCCGCTTATTCATAAGCATCTCTACACGCGCCACAAAAGCCTTTCAAGTAACATTATGTGAACCATGGATGGTTTTTTTATTCAGTTGAGAAACCAACAACAAAAATTCAGCTTAATATTTGACTTTGTTTTCAAGATATTTCAGCCATCTTCTAATCCTCTGGGGGGGAAAAGTACAGCAGAATTTGAAATGAAAAAGTTTGTTTGAAATAAAGAGCTATAACATTTTGTTTCAAAAAATAAAAAGTAGAAACAAGAAAAAGACTGGTAGGGAAGAAAAAATCTCCAAAGGGAAAACAGAGATGCAAGTCTACCTTTGAACTTAGACACTTCCCACACTGTAATCAAGTGACTTGCCAGCCAGCCACACATGTATACCAGAGAAACAAGTGAGAATGAGACTGTGGGGAGTGTGATAACAGGCCTGCACTCGCAGTGCTTTCATCTCATAGTACATGTATTTGTGCAGTTGATACATTTACCAGTTGCATTTTTTCATGTTGCAGATGACAGTTTGCCCAGTAGTGTGTAGACAGCACTTTGCTAACAAAAAAAACAAAAAAGTAATTCAAAGGTTTAATAACATACAAGCAGCTCTTGAATGCACACTACACAGAAGACATTCTGTGAGAGATTCACATGTGTACTCCTCAGTGACTCAGTTTTAGTCAAATTACTTTCAGGTTTTAGAACAAAAAGAAATAGAGAATTCCTTTCCCCTCTCTCTGAAATTTTCTTAGAAGGTTATTTCTCTTATCTCCTATGGAAATAATACAGATACTCTATTTCAGACATCAAGGAGCACTGGATGCAATGGAAAAAATAGAATATTACAAAGCATTTCCTGGTATTATTTAGTACTGAATGATATTGTAATACATGTTAAGCTAGAGCTATAGTTAAACATTTCAGTAGGTTTCATGTATTTATTTGCTTCTTTTCTTCAAGTTTTATAGCTTGAATGATGCCAGTGATAGAGGGGAAGCATGTTCATCTTTCTTAACTGTCACTGATGACACAGATAAGTAAAATGGATGTGGGTGTTTCTGTTTTGTTTCTTACTAATGAAGCTTTTCAAGTATTTCAATAATCAAGAGTTTGATATTCAAAGTGTTTGCATCTATTGCCCTCAACAGGATATGCTATGAAGAAGAAGTCCGAAGTTTTGTACTGATAAATGCAGGAGTAATCTAGCAAAGATAAAAACAGCTAGGGAAAAAACATCAATAAATCTAATCCCCCAGTTTTGGTGCAGCAAAAGACATATGGAGGGCCTCTTTAACCTGAAAACAATATATTGCCACTGGTGCAGCTAGTGAGTGGACAGACAGTGAAACAAGAGTTGACCCCCCAGGCCTCTCAAGAGCTAAAATGAGAGAAGAAAGAGGCAAAAAAACAGTGTTGAGCTGTTTTCATAGATGCACTTGGCCCAATGCCAACTATTTTATTCCCCTGTGTACTATTAGATTATTTGCCTTGGTCAATTAATCTAATTTTAGACTGTTTGGGGGAAGGGAAAATCAGTTAGAGAAATATATTGATGGTGGCTTCAGATATGTTTGATTAAATCTTGTCTAGCTACAACAAAACATACATAGTACAGTTTCCTTGAACACAACCAGAATCAGATAAGTCTATTTCCTTACTGACTGCTTCAAGCTCTTGCTAGGTAATGTTCAGCTTCAAAAATAACCCTTTCAGCCTTTCCGCTATTTTGTGTTACCCAGCTACTGCAACCGTGTCTATTTGTTCCTTGCTACCCTGTTTCTTTCCTCTTTTCTCTGAGCTTTTGCCTCTCTGTCACAAGCGCTCAGACCCCTAAAAACTCAATAACAAAGTAAATCCCTCCACACTGGTATTTATTTAAAAAGTCCTGCTGGTGACTACTATTGTTTCCATTGTCTGGTTCCACTGGGGAATTTCTCACCTTTATCCCAAAATTAAATAGTGCTGTTTACATTCGATGATGAAACTAGAAGGTATAATCACTTTCTAACTGTATAATTTAATGAGCAACTGCTATACATTAGAAATCATAATGGACATAACCTGATTCCAAAGTTAAGCCACAAGAAGAAGACTGTTTAGAAACACAAGCTTAAATAAGAGATCAGAAGATCACTTTTGTTAGACCTGAAAAAGACATCTAGTGTATGGAAACATGGAAAGGTACTATCAGAAAGAACATTGCCTAGGCCTCCAACATTATGGATGCAGCATTGGCTAAAGAAGGTAAGAAAATCTTTTAAAATGTTGACTTATAACCCTTTTTCTCTGACAAGAAAAACAAAAAGGAGTGCAAGGAGAACTGATTTAAAAATACAAAAAAATCATACATCTTCTTTACTCTTCTTAATATTTTGCACCAATTTCACATGAGTTTTAGTACAAAAATAGTTAAAATGTAAGTCATTTATTTCCAAGTGAAGAGACAAGCCAAAAAGAAAAATTCTCATCAAAATTTGTTTAGTCAAAATATGCATGTTCTATCAAAAATGTGAATAAAAACTGTGTAATGAGCTGTATTTGTTCTCTTCCTTCATAACCAGATAATACTAATATCCCCCCTTACACCCCAGTAAAAAGGAGATGAAGCAGCCCTTTAAAAATCAGGCTACTGGAAAGCAGAATGAGACTGGGCAGGAGCAGTCTTCCCTATGACAGAGATTGAGCTTGCATCAGCAACACTCATGGAAGTTAATGCTAAATAAGACAGTAGATAACAAAGTGGGATTCACGTAACTTTTAGATGCCTGTACTATTTTTAGACTACTACTATTAGACACCTACTTTTTTATTAATCACTCTAGTCTCTTTTTACAGTCAATAGAGAGGAATGGACATTTTAAAGGTGTTTCATCTGACCTGTTTTAAATGTTTATATTGGGATGAGATAAATCATACTCCAGTAGTGTCTTGCTTTCTCTAGGGCAAGTCCTAGAAGTTCAGAAGTAGGCATCTACATTGTACATCTTCACTGGAGACATCTGCATTTGGTCATATAAATCCCAGCCAAAAAGAAAACAAGACCAAGAGAGAAAAAGAGGGAGGAAGATTTTAAAGATACCTCATAGCACCAGAGTCTCCAGTATGTAATACATCCTAAAAGTTAAAAGCTAAGAAGTTGCAAATCTCAAGTTAAAAAAGATAAAAGTAAAATAGGATCTCGAAAAGTACTCAAATATCTCAGTTCATCTTCATTAGATGTGTCAGAAGCAGCATGTATTCCTTTCCCCTTAATTCAAGACTGAGAAGTTGTCTAGCTCACCACCCTGGCACTTCAAGTTTGTTCTGCATGGTACATTTGTTAGTGTCCTCATAGGTTTCAAAATATAAATGGTACATTTGTTTGTTAGTGTCCTCATAGGTTTCAAAATATATAAACTGAAGGACTGTTACTCTTTGCGTAAGGAAACAATGAGACAGTTTGTAAGAAGCACCTCAGATGATTCCTTTTTTTTTTTTTTTTTCTGAAATTAACTGTGAATATGTTTTGTTTTGTTTTGTTTTGTTCCATTTCCTTCTTATACCTTCTAAATAAGTCTCAATTTTTCACACGTTAAGCTGCTTACAAGCACTAATTATGGAGAAAAGAGTATAAACTCTATTTTACTACTGTTATAGCTGGATTCAAAGCCATCAACTCAGCAAGGGGGTCAAAGTGTAGTTAACAGATTTATAGATGAAATTATCTCATGACACTAAATTACAATTACTGTAGGGGATTTTTTAATTTTCAAATTACCATGCCATACAATTTCAATATGAAAACTTTCCTTTTTTTTTCAGAATGAGAGGGAATTCAAACAACTGATAATGCAAAAGAATAGTAAGAAAAGAAACAACGCAGAAAATTTTCACTCTATCAGTGAAGACTACCGTTTTTCTTGCAATTACAGTAAAAAAGCACCTATAAAAAACAGTCTTTTTCAGATTTATTACACTTTTTTCACTTCACAAAAAAATAGAAATGTGTAACGTTTTATAAAAGACCACAACTTAAAAGACCATAATTTCTGAGCACTATGTTTTTAAAGTTTGTAAAGCTTTGTAGCAACAGAGAAGGTTGATAGCAAGAATATTAATGGGAAGAAGAACTGAGTATGACAGGGAAGTTCTTAGTGTCTTTTGTCTCTTTTAGACTTGATACATTTCAGTACTTCAAGCATTCCTAAATACTTCCTTTCTCTACCGGAGTTTCAGTATTCAGTTATGCATATTGCACTTCAGGTAATCTTATTTGTAAATTAATCTGTAGGATTGATGTTCATGTGTAGTTTAATTTGTTAGACACAAACTTGAAAAGTCATAAACTTGCTTTGCATCTTTACATACCCATATATTAAAGAGATATAATTTATAATACACATCTGCTTCATAATACCAATGTGACAGAAGGCATTAGGCAAAGCAAATTGACTGTGGGTGTGAGAAACACCAAACACAAATATGCACATATATAATTAAACCCTTAAAATATAGCTGAGTGATTTTCTTATGCCAGTCCAAGGATTACTAATACACACGTCAGCATCAAATTTAATAAAGCTGTTGCGTTAATTGTAGCTATGGTGCCTTGTACTAACACCTGTCAAGGTATTTCTGGTGTAGAAAATCTTTGTCGTGAGTAAGCTAGATAACATAAATTATAAGTGAACTAGCCTTTTACCTCAGGAGAACCAAATTCAAATACTGCTTTTAATCTCAAATGAGTTGTTTGTCACACCCCATGGAACCTCCAAATATGGCACAGTTCTGCATGGCTGGAAATCCGGGCTCCAGAGACATGAAGGATTGGAATATCAGGCTGTATCACTAATCAAGATTATGGGGTACTGGCAGAGACAAGTAGGAAAGTGCGTGTGTGTGTGTAGCAATTGCCAGCTCCTTCCCTCACAAGCCAGCACTAGTCACGTCTTAAATTCCATGAGCAGGAAGTTTGTTAACAAATTTTAGACAGAAAAAGAAGCTGCTCTTATTAATGTCAGCTTTTGCTCATCCATCTCATACAACTGTCCATTATATATTCCCATGAGAAGAAATGGCATCCATGTGAATGCCAGCCAGTGCTACTTGATCTCTGAAAATGCTGAATACCATCTTTGGAAGTCTGAATGCAAAGATCTATGAAGATTGGAATTCTGTAAGTTTCAGTTTTCTACAGAACTGCTCTCATATAAAATAAAATTTTAAAAATTATCTCATTCAAGAAAAAAAGGAAAGATTCCCAATGGGAAATCACTAAAAAGTATTTTTAAGCCAATAACAATATCTATTAATATCTCTTTGCAGAAATTTTATCCATTAGTATTAAACCACCAGATTTTTGTTGGAGATAAGGCATGATACCAAAAGACTGTCACAGTGCCAGATCTGTGCAGAATCACAGCTCGTGTTCATTTACACAAACATACACAACCAGCTAAAGGCAGCTCCTGACATGTTCATGTATAAAATATACAGCAACCATGGGAAGGTGGTACTGTCTTTCATCAGTAAGCAGAAGAGAGAAGAGGAGGGTGCTGGCAGCATGCTAGAACCACACAAACATTAGTAGAGGCTATGGTGAAGCCACTTTCAACTTGAAGGTCTCCTCATTGTATGTTCTCTTTTTTACACACTAACTCCTAGATAGCTCCTTTAAGAGTTTTGTGACAAAATATCTCCTATTTGTATAGGCTTAAGCAATACATCACTAGTAACGTCTAGGCTGAATGTGAGATACAAAGTGCCGATTTAAAAGTAAAATGTCTATATTTTTAGAATAAAGCAAGGAAAATCCTTATCAGCACAGGGTCAAATTGTTAGTATGTAAAGCACTAGGTTAACTTCCAACAGCCCAAAGACAGATCTTCTGTACTATCTATCTCAAAGAGAGCAAGAAGGAAATTACATACATTCAGTATACATAAGGCAAGCTGTAGAGAGTGGATACAAAGCAGAGTGACTGTTACAACCTAGCATAATAAGCCTCAAGACCTCTATTAGCAGAATTTTAACATACACCATCCCAGTTTTACTAACACAGTCCCCTGGGAGATCACAAAGAGGAGGGGAGAATCATTTTAGCTTTCTGTCTTCCTAAGTGAAGGATTCCAGCTGAATAGACTGAGATCTCTAAAACAAAGACAGATGAGAAGGACTTACTTAATAAGTGGTTTTTTACTATGAGCTTTCAGTACAGAAAAACAAAGTCACATCCCCATGTGAAAATTTGGAGCGGAGGAAGCTTTGCAATGTTCAGAAGCCAACAGAGAAACCAAGATGACAAATTTTTTGTGTGTCTTCATTAATAAAAAAAACTGTCTCACTTTGCTCTTAAATGTTTCATAACATTAATGTTGGCTGGACTTTAGCTTAGTACACAAACTCACAAATGGCAGTGTTAAGTGAAAAAGGTTACTGAAATTACAAAAAACTTTTTTAGAATTACATGTTAATCAAGAGCTATATTATGATCTATCAGTCCAATAAGTAATGTATATTTTATAAAAGGCCTAATACCTATTTATATAAATAGACAATTAATGTTTCAGAAGATAAATGTGTATTAAGCTATTTATTGAAAATGTAACCCTATTTCAATCTCCTTTTTTTTTTTTTAAAAAAAAAAAAAGTAGTATTTATCCTAACTTATATGGGGATATGAATATGAAAACCTATTCAAAACCAAAACTGTTCAATAATAAACAATAAACAAAAGTCAAAATGAAGACCAAATGCCATGCTTAGTTATGTTGATTATGGAAAGGGATTGCATAGGAAAAAATAAGTCTCTGTAATTCATATGCTTGTGCCTATGTCTTGTAGCTGATACAGTCTTCTAGAACAGCACAGAAAAATAAGCAATGTTTTGACACACTGATTTTGTAATTGGATAAGAAATATATAGTAAATAAGTAATGTGCAATCAGTAAATAAGAAGCATAGAAACTTCAGTAATACAGATCACTTCATTTAGACTAACATTTCTGACGTTTATCTTCAGATAAGGTAGGCGTTAGAGGGTTATAGATACACACATATGTACACATATATTTGTGTCTTCTAACTAAACAAAGGGATGTAAGTATTGTTTCTCTCTAAAAGAGAAACTGGTAATAGAGTCAGATTTTTCTTTGATATAATCCTGTTTGTTTATGAAAATGTTCAGAATCCTGTTTTTCATAACAAAGTAGGCAATAAACAAAGGAATTAAACATTGTCTTTGTTCACAGTTGCCAGTGCTATTTTCAATCAAAACCTTTCTCAAAAGCTTTTACTTTTACCTTTTCTTCAAGCTGCATTCTCAGGATTTGTTCAAAATACATCTTACACTTACTTAATGGTCTTGCCTATCTGCTTCTCCGGATTTACATCTCTCTGTCACAGATGCGCACGTATTCAGAAAAATAGCCAGTAAAACTCTTTCATTGCTATGGCCACACGCACATGCTCTCAGTGCTTTGGACAGCAACAGATGGCTGAATTTGGGGTGGAGGGTGCTATTGTTTCAACTATCCAGTTCCATAAAGGATCATAACTATCAATTATAATTATCTTAAAGGATCTGAAAGTGGATTTTATCCAATGAATAAAAGATGTAAGTTTGTGGGCACACAAATTTAAAAGTATACTTTAAAACAATTCATGCAGAATCCCAACATTACTGCAGCACTGCATTTATTAGATGTACAAGAGACCGAAACAATTTTAAAAGTTTGAGATTCTCTTTCAAGGAACAAAGAAAAGTTCAAAATGGATAAAGACCAAGCAAGAACAACTTAAACTCATTGCTCTAAGATCATACAGTGACTAGAATAACCATCAAGTGAGTATACTCAGTGGCTATTGAAGGGAAAATAGCTCACAAGCTTTTACCAAAATATAGGTAAAAATAATTGAGTCATTTACAAAAATAAAAAGAAAGCAAGGAGAAAAATAATGAAGAATTTAACCAATCCAAATATTATTTTGCACTATAGACATCAAAGGATTTCTGGTAGCTGTTTTTTTAAGTTTAAAGCCTACCTTAATCCATTTACTATGTCTTCTCATTGGCTTGTGTCTGATGGCACAGAAAGTTCCAAGAGTGAGAAAGCTTATGTTTTGATCTGAAGAAAAAATGCAGAATAATATCACCTGTATCTCTGAAAAGTTTTGAAAAAAAACCAGAGCAACTGATTTCAAATTAAACAATCAAACTTCTTTGGACTAAAGAACCTGGCAAACATGGCAAGTTAGGACTATGAATTTGCTCTTGATGTGGTCAAGATTCTGATCCTTATGCCAGCCTAAAATGACAGAGAAGAGATACAAGGAGTCCATGGAATGGTAAAGCATGAAAGAACATTTATAATGAAAACAGGAGTGCTATTGTGGAAAGAAAGCCAACAACAGTAATTTGCAAACCTTCATAAATGCTTTCAAAGAGCCTAATAAAAGAGTCCCTAGTCCAAAGCTGCTTTGGCAGTGAAAAGGAAATTAAGTTGTCTCCAGATTAATATCCAGTCCAGTAAAAGCAGTCTGGTCAAAATTGGCTAATGAGTTGTGAGTGTTAATGAGACCTGCACATCAGTACTGTCAAACACAGGAGACTTTAACTTTAGTAACTGGGTATAGTATGGCTCATCTCTTTAATTGCAGGAAGCCAGCATTGGTTGAAAACAAACTGTTTGTTTTGACATGTATTGTTAAAATTTAGGCATGTGAAACTTCAGCAGACAGGATCTCCCTCTGGAGGCGTTCACAGGCATCCACTGCTTTTTATTGACTGTAGGGAAGTGAAGCATGCATTTTTTGAAAACTGGTTCACTAGCTGCTAAAATGTAGTTGCCAGTTAGGTGGCTAAGCTGGAACAAATGGGTCCCATTCCATAAATATAAAAAATATTTATTTGATTGCAAATATCAGATCTGCAAATCAAAGATTTGAGGGCTGTGGACTTTCTTTCTGGAACATTTGGCAGAAGTAAGGTAGAACAAATTCAGGCGCAAGATGTTGGTACATCAAACTGATTTTTTTAAAAATAGCCTGGAATAGTATGGAGACCATGATTCTCGGAACAACTGCTCAGGAGAGGGAGCTGCAGAAACTGGTCCTAACTCTTAAGGTAGGAATGGTTATCACCTGTCACTAGTCCTATCTGAAGTCAGAGCTCTCAGGTTTACCTGAAACTCTCTTTAAAGCTATTATACATGGTGATCTCGGGCATGATATATGAAAAATATTGAAAAATATACAGGAAGCTCATTTAGGCATACCAAAACAGAAGGCAATGTTTGCAAACTATATCTGTCATGGTTTAAACCCAGCTGGCAACTAAGCACCACAAAGCTGCTCATTCATCCCCGGCCAGTGGGATGGGGAAGAGAATAAGGAGGGTAAAAGTGAGAAGACTAATGGGTTGAAGTACAGGCAGTTTAATAAGTGAAACAAAAGCTGCACGAAAGCAAAGCAAAATAAGGAATTCATTCACTACTTCCCATTATCAGGCAGATGTTCAGCCATCTCGAGGTAAGCAGAGCTCCATCACACTTAACAGTTACTTGGAAAGACAAACGCCACCACTCCAAACATCACCTTTCTTCTTCCCCCAGCTTTAATTGCTGAGCATGATGTTGTATAGTACAGAATATCCCTCCTAGCTTCTTGTGCACCCCCAGCCTCCTTGCTGGTGGGGCAGTAGAGAGGCTGAGAAGTCCTTGACTTAGCATAAGCACTGTTCAGCAACAACTAAAATGTCAGTGTGTTATCAACATTCTTCTCATCCTAAATCCAAAACACAGTATTATACCAGGTACTAGGAAGAAAATTATCTCTATCCCAGCTGAAACCAGGACAGGTAAATATCAGTTTTTACCTCAAACAGAAAAAAAAAAAAAAAAGCCGAGTTAGAAAAAGAACTCATGTTTCTGACAGGAGGAATTGCACATAGAGCATAAATCAGGCACATATTTGTTTACGTTAAATGAAGAAATTTACTGTTCCTATGCTTGTAGTCTCATTTCCCTGAGACAGCTTTGCAAATGGATATTACAGCCTACTACATGTTTATGTATATTGTACCCATTCCTGCCAAATATACTACACTTGACACAGTGATGTCTAAGTATTGGTATAAGGATTTTGGATACAAACAAAAAAAATCTTAAGGAGTTTGATGTAGCCATACACATGAGGGCATGCAATTTTTAACCTCTGGATCTAGAGGTATTACATTTCTTTTTTCTATTATTTTCCCTTTTAAAAGGTTAGAGAAGTCTTTTTTTCACTCGTAGTTGGAAAACGGTGTCTGAAAATGTAGCTCATTTTGAAAAAGCTTGTGAAATCAATCTCTAATCATCTTATAATATAATTTTAAAAATTGTGGGATAACATCAATGAAGCATGAGACCATTACATCTTGACAATTTATTTTTTAACGACAATTAATTATAAAAATATGAAAACAAAACTGTTTTTCATGTTAGAAACTTATAGTAAACAAAAATTTGCATGAGTACGCAAAGACAAGTTCAAATGAGCAAGCATTAAGGATGGCAAATTGCCAACAATTCATGTAAAAGTTAAATTAATCTTGCATGTAACATCTCTTGCACTTAAATATTTTTTCCAATAAATTGCTGTCCATCAGCCAGAAGAACAGAATGGGTGAAACTTTTTCAGCTTTCTTGAGAAGAAGGAAATAATGAACACTAGGTCTGTCATTTTGTCCCAGATGCTTTCAGCAAGGGAAAAATTTCATTAAAATAAGGCAAATAAGAGATCACACTATTTAAATGAACAGGCTAACCAGTTTTTACCAACAGCACCTTCATATCTCCAGAGAAATTTGCAAGTACAAATTATGACTGGCCAATCCTCCTGAGACAAAAAAAAGTTTGAGCAAACCTAACCTACACATAGATGTTGCTTGAGTGAATATGTCTAATTTAGAAAAAA
Organism: Antrostomus carolinensis; assembly: GCF_000700745.2. NCBI lineage: Eukaryota > Metazoa > Chordata > Aves > Caprimulgiformes > Caprimulgidae > Antrostomus > Antrostomus carolinensis. Next base: position 22,607 of record NW_010339077.1, read on the forward strand.
GAAGATACTTAAATATATTTTTCCATTTTTATATGGAAATTGCATTGAAAAAAGTTAAACTAATTTTACAAAAGATAGATATCTGGAAAAGGAAAAGAACTAATTTTCAGGACATAAATTAATTTTGAAATTAAAAGAAATTTGTAAAGCTTTTCATTTCACTCAGACAAAAACTAAACATTTTTCTTAGAATGAAATCCAAAGTAGTTTTTCCAATATTGTAATTTAGCCACATAACTAAAATTAAGAAAAAAAAAACAACTCAGAGTTTTTCATATTAACCCTTCTTTTATTTATGAGTGAAAGGATTAAGTAGGCACTATACATTTCACATGCTTACATAATGCAATGAGAGGGTTCAAGCTGAAGTACAGACGTAATTTTACAACATGAGTGAAGCAAATCTCTGCTGACCACTCTATTGTAGGATGACATGTATATACTTCATTAATACCTCTGTGATAGTGCTCAGTGGACAATGCTTCTAGGTATTCCACTATCTCACCAAAAATATTAGCAAAAATATTAACAGAGTGTTAATTTGTTTCATCATGGAAGGAGAATTTAGAGGCCATTGGTCAACAGTGTGAACATGAGTGAACTAATGAAAGAGGTTCCATCTAAATCCCCTTCCAGTACTCTAAAAAACAGGTTGCTTTTGTATGGGACCTTTTAACCTATTTTATAGCTTTAAAAACATATAGGAGAGACTGATAGATTAGCACAGTGCTTGCATGTTTAAACAACATTATGCATTGGATACTTAAGTAAAAATGTGGGTACTAACTGCAGGATCATTGGTGGGACCATATTTATTACAAAAGTCATGCCCAACCTACACGCTGAGTTTTTAGAAGCAATATCACTTAAAGTTCTTTTAATAATATGTATCTTTCTTCATAGAGTTTATCACCACATGGGAATGTGTACTGGGTTGGTTTTTTTTTTTCAATACTGCCTATAGAATGTAGCCTGAATCTATTTGGAGCTGGCATTAATATATAAATCAATAGATCCCTGTTAGTTCTATCAAAAGCCTATGTTTCAAAAATACGAGGAAAGCCAGGGTCTCCTTACACAGAAACACTATTTGCAGCTCTCTATCAGTGCTACAGGCACTGATCCCCAAGGCTCCATCAGGTTTTAAATGAAAGGAAAGGCAGGTCAATAGCACAATGGTCAGAAAATTGGAAAGGTTCCTCTCCACAAAAATTAAAAACAACACATTATTGGTGTTGTTGTTGTTACAGCTATGATTAAAGATTGTGGGTTTATGTTTTTATAATGGATTCTGTAGAGTTAATGCAGCAAGACCTATTCTATCACCTTCCACTGTGTACAACCAAAGCCTTAATGAAAGCCTGCTTTCACTTACCCAACAAACTTTAATTTCCAATTTTATGAAAGAGCAAATAATATATTTAGCAGGGGGTGTGTGTGAGGGGGAATATTACTGTAATGAGCATGTGTCTTTATATTTTCATGACTATAAAGCTATACCTCACACAAATTACACATGTGGTCATGTATTTATGACAGAAGTGCACACATCTGTCTAAATAGACACAATGTGTATGCATGTTTGTGGCACTCTCAAGGTACCAATGAGCCCAACAAATAGCAAAAAAAGCATAGGTGGTATATTTCCCTAAAGTATTGAACAGCTTACAATAAAATCAGTATGAAAATATAGACTAGTCCAATGAAAGAGTCAATAGGGAATCAGGACATTTCAGGCACTTCTCCAGGTACAAAAATACTGGAATAGCTTCATCACTGTTATCTCCTGAGCTAGAAGGGGTAAAGACATGTCAGCAGAGCATATTTTAAAGCTAACTAGCTCTGCTGAGAAGCTGGGATCACTGACTTCAGCACAGATGTCACAGCACTGGTTTTGGTATCTGATCTTGTTCCTTGGCCCAACCCTGCTCTATAGGATGTGACACATCAACAAGTTGTGCTTTAGCCAAAGGGTGTCTCCAAAGCCCACATGTGGAAATGTTTGCTCATTTTATACCTGACTCTGTGAGCAATCTTGAGTGTGCTCTGGTCACTGTCATGTGCCACACCAGGCAATAGTTTCCTTGTGTTTTTTCCCTTGAGACCATCATAAACATGAACCCTAATTCACTTTTCTTGCCTTGTAAGCACTTCACAGACTACACCTTTAAATAGTAGACTTTCTATGCAAAGTACAATTTCTGATTTCTCTGAAAGGTACAATGCATATAGAACAAAGGTAAAAAATACATGTTTAGATTTTCTCTTACTGGTTTTATAAGTTCTTAGCATAAAAGTAGCTTTAGCTTAAAAAACCCCACAACATCTACATATCTGGATTTTACAAATAGGAAGACATTCAGAAATATCCCATTCTTCCATTTTTCTTTATGGATTGTCTCTGGATGGTGTCTGCACACTATGGTGCTCACTGTGAATACATTCTTCAGGTGTTTGTCTGTCCCTACACATTGCACAAAATGCAGGTGTCTCAGAGAATCCTGCATTGCAATCCAGGGTCCCATGTATAAAAGTTAGGCATTGTAAAGCTCAACATTATGGTGTTTTGGGGAGTGGTTGGTTTTGGTTTTGTTTTGGTTTTGGGGTGGGTTTTTTTGGATTGAGCTTTCTAGCCCCAGGCATGTTCAGTCTGCATCAACACCTAATACGTAAGCCTTTGCAGCACCTCAAGCAAGACCCTTACAGCATTTTCCCTCCACCACTTTTCTTTCCTCCAGCATCCCTATTCTGTAACTCCATCACGTAAACCTACATAGACTACTGTCTGACCTCAGACAGCAAGAATTCAGCTGGATTTTTGCACTTTACTCTGAAACAATCTTTTGACTTGTTCTATTGGAAGAGAAAAAGTAGCAGATGATTAGCGATAAAGCCATAAAAATTAAAATTGGGTAAGCACCTTTTCCCCTTTCTAAACATTTCAGTAGCAATGGGACAGAATTTAATTTTTCACCTCTGAACTTGCTGTTACTTGTACTAAAAGAATCATATGTAGGTATGTCATTACCAAACCTCTTCCTTGATGTTTTTTCCCAGGACTGTGAAATCAATACGTACTTTCTGAGGCAATAGTACTGAAACTTAAAACATTAATTTATTTATTTTTAATTTTTCCCAGGTTTCACATTTTCTTTTGTCTATGTTTCTGTGACCTATATGTTGTTAAAAGGAAATAAACACATGAATCTTCAGATTGTTGATTGCAATAGATCATAATAATTCTTATGTGTTACTATTAAGAAACTACGGGAGGTTTAATCTACAATATATAAATATCATACATCAAACTACCTCCTTCAGAGCAGTTGTAGTCTATCATCACAAAGTAATCTACAATCAGTACCTTACACCATGCACAGGCAAGAAACCTGCATTTTAAAACTTCTGTTAAAACAGTCACATTATATGCAAGGCAGCTGCTTAAAAAGTTTCAGTATCTAGTGCATTTACTTTTCCAACAAAAATATTCAAACTTTCATCATATGGTCTAGTACAGAGAATGCTTTGTTTTAAGACAAAAATCTGAGTTGTAAAAATATATTAAAAAATATTTTACTTCTGTATAGCTTCTGTGTACTTTTCAGACAAGGATATTAATGCTATTTACATGCACTAATGAAAACTTTCAACACCTTTGTTGTTGTAAGACTATAAGACAATAAGATAAATTATTGCTAATGAATAAACAGGGACTGTGAGCTGCAAGACCAGCAAGTCATAGCAGATCTTGAATTATTATTCTCACATCCAAAATCTGGATTATTGCATTATCCAGATCCAGATTATTGCCCAATTATTACTAAATCTAGATCCAGGTTGGTCAAGATTACTGAGTTATTATTACTATTGAATACAGATCTTGGATTCATATTTCTTTTCATTAAGATAAATGGCTTCCTGATAGGGTGACCCTATACTGTGATCAGTAGAACCTTAGAGGACTCTTGTTCCAGGAGGTTATTGGTAGGAAACAACAGCTTAAGTAAAGGAAGAAATAAGATCTGGAGGCATCACTTATTTCTATGTTCTGCTCCTCTCCTCTCTTCCCCCTCACCTCCTCTCTTCCAATCTCCTCCTTGATCACTCTGTACCAGAAATGAATTCCAACAGAAATGTAAAATCAGATTTAAAAAAAAAAAAAAAAAAAAGAAAAAGAAAAAAAAAATGTAAGAAAAAAAGGTAAGGAAAAAAAAAGATAAGAAAAAAAAAGGAAATAAACTAGGAGAAAGAAAAGTTCACAATACAGCTGCAAAAGGAGATGAGCATGAGAAGAACTTCCCTGACTAAGTAAGCAACATTTAGCTAATATAGGGAAAACTGCAAAGTAATCCAATTTAAAAGGATTCAAACTAAAACTATCTCCAGATTGGAGGCCAAGACTATGTCATCTTGTCCTTTCCCTTAATTGCTCAAGCTGGAAGACAACACTAAAGCACACCATGCCTCTCCTGTAAATTCAGATTTCTTTCATATGGGAAAAAGGGCATGGAGAAGGGGAGGAGACAATGTTATCCCAAGCTATCTGCTGCACTGTGACAGCAGATACATTCACCAGGGCCCAGACCTGAGAAGCACTGTTGTACTCCTCAGCGTAGACAAGCCTGAGAAGATATTCTATAAATTGCAGTGCATGCACCGAACTCTAATTAAATTTATATATTTCAGTGAAAACCCTAAAAAAATCAAATAAATCCTCTCAAAAAGCTTTGTCTGGACACACATGATTTTGTGTGAAAATCATGCATTTTCTCAGTAATTTAAAATGAGGACTGATGAAATAAAAGAGTATATTGCAAAACTTCACAGGATGGCTGATGCTGGGGTTGAGATGGAGTTAATTTTCTTCATAGCAGCCCATACAGTGCTGCGTTTTAGATTTGAGACTAAAACACTGTTGATAAAACACCAGTATTTTATCTATTGCTGAAAAGTTTTTGCTCAATGTCGAGGTCTTCTCTATTTTTTCACTATCAGTCCCCAGCAAGTAAGCTAGGGTGTGGCAAGAAGTTGGAAGGACATACAGCTGACTCAAACTGACCAAGGAGATACTGCATAACATATAATGTCATGCTCAGCAACACAACTGAGGAAGGAGAGAGTTCTTCCAAAGTAGCCACTGCTCAGAGACTAACTAAACATCAAACTGCTGGTGGGAGGTGGTGAGTGATTGCCTTTGCATCACCTTTGCATCTTTGTTTTTTTTCCCTTCACATATTAAACTGTATCTTGACCCAAAGGTTTTTCTCACTTTTGTCCTCTGTTTCTCTGCCCCATCCCATTAGGAGTTGGGGTGAGCTAATGACTGGGTGGAGACTTACCTGCCAGCTGGGGTCAGCTCAAGACAAGGAGATAAATGAACCTGTGATAAATCAGTAATTGAGATGAAATATACAGCAGCTGAAATGGAAATACTCAGGAATCCCAAAGAAGCTCTACAGAAAGCAACAGGTACATGGAACCCAAAAAACTAGGCATAACCAAGCATAGAGCTTTAGTGGAGCAGATAAGTAATTTACTGACCAGCATTGAGAAAGCATAGACAGAGAGAAGAAACACCAAAATCCTCCCAAAATAATCAAACAAATATAACTCAAAGAAACATTAAGACTACTAGGAAGGCTTGAAAGCTCAATGCTGGATATGCTTTGCCCATAATGATATATACAACTGTTGTTGTAAAGAAAAATCTGCTTGCTGAATCAAAAAAGCATGTATTGATTCAAAAGGTAATTTTTTACACATATATCACACCAATGCAGTAGAAATCAGAAAAAAATCAGGCTAACCTATTTTAAAATCATATTATGATATTTGCAATAACAACTGCAAATGCAAAACCAAAGAAAAGTATAAGTGCTGGAATTTCAAGCATCTTATTTAAAACAGTAACAACGCTTTCAGATAAGTAAGTTAATTTGTAAATTTAGTAGAGTTCAGGCAAGGAGTAATGATTCACACTCTAATCAATTAAAAAAAAAAAAAAAAATCCTAAAGACCCAGAGCAGTCAAACCTACTGTGGTATCTGTCTTCTAAAACTTACCAAGATGTTTTTGAAAATCTGAAATGGCTTCTTCTATGTTACATATTAAGATACCTGATGCAATGTTGCTGGAACAACATCTGCCTTTCAAAGTTTCCAGTGTGTTAGAAGAAAAAAAAAAATATAAAGAAGAGGAACAAACAGTTGTGTGGTAGAAAAAGACATCTTTGTGAAAGTCACGGAGCGTACACGTTGGCTAAGTAGTGTGGTAGATATTGAAATGTCAGGCAAGAAGCGCATTTGTATAGATTCAAGCTATTTAAATAAAACACCAAAAGTGCTTACTGCCAAATGTCTACAGTCATGAAATATTACCTGACTTGGCAAAAGCAAAAATTAAAAAATTACAAGGAAAAGACCTAGTGCCAAATTCCAAAATGCAAAAGATAGATATTGGCAAGTATTTCTGAGTAGAAAAATGTCTATCTCACCATATTCTGCACAACAGAAAAGTATCCAAATTGTCTGAGGATGTTCCTTGGAATGAAAATTAGTCCAACTAAATCATAGTTGATGCTGGACAGACACACTACGGTAGAGGGTATTGCAGACCTCAGTCAGAAGTTCCTTTGCATGATATAGGAAACAGGGAAATCAGTCAAAACCTGTGTAACTACACGACTTCATGATAAGCAATACTCACCGCTGTACCAGTCACATATTTTTGTGGAAAACACCAGTCTTCTTTTTTTCCAACACCTAAATCTAAGAAAGTAAACATAAAGTGAGGAAGGTCCATGCTTGAGATTCCAATTTACTTAGAGGCTACTAGTAATTACAAAATATATTTATTGTGAGGACGAAACCAACATGTGTGTGCAAATCTTTGAAGCTACTGCTGAACAAACATGTCATATGATAATTAGTTCAATAAAACATAACCATTAGCTGTACCAATACAGGGATGTGGAAAAAAAAAAACCTACTATCAGTGTGATCCTAGTGAAATGGGACACAGGGTAGTACTCTTACAGAAGAGATTGCCTGAAGCTGTCATGTCTAGGGTCACTAGCATCACCTAAATCCAAATAAGTAAAAATTGAAAAGCAGTTTCTTATAACAATGTTTGCATGCAAGAAGTTTGAAAAATATGGTCAAAGATAGGAAAACTATCCCAGTAGGAAGTACTCATAAATCACTTGGGAGTGCTTTTTAAAAAGCACTGTCAGTCACAGAAAGCCTTTAGTGTATGCTATTGAAACTGCAAAGTGTAAGCATGAAAGAGACTGACAAATACATTGCTGATTTCTTATCCAGAGCAGCCTTGCAGTGTACAACTACAGCAACTTAACAAGAATGTGAAATCTCTAGCCTGATATTAATGCAGAAAATGCAGAGAGACAGAAGCATCAGCTAAGTCTGTTATGTGCCAGTTTCAAGGTAGAAGCTGCAACATATCTGAGAACAAATGATACAAGACATAGATTTACAAGTGCTTGCATCTATCATTCTGTCACACTCTGTCAGGACAGCCAGATGCTGTGGAAGAAGCCTTGTCTGCTTCCCAAGAATACTGGAACTGCCCAGATGAGCTGAGAATCTAAGATAGCATCATATATAAAGTCAATTGAATCATAAACCCAAGGTCAGTAAAAAGAAATTCTTTCAGGTATAGACTGAAGCCATATAGAAATAGTGTCCCGTTCATCCAAAATACAGTGACATTGCATACTCTGCAGCAGTGCTGCACTCAGCCAAGATATTTAAGACCTCAAAGTAGCTTTGTGATATCTATGATGAAACAGAAGCTAGGCCATAGGACACCATGTCTGTTAAAGATTTTTATTCTAACGACAGTAGTTTATAAAGGGCAATGAAATTACACAAAATCTCAACAGGCTTTGAAACAGCCCACAGTCACAATTATAAATGGGCATTTTGTTTGCACACCAACACATATTATTTCTTGATTGCAGTGTGCTATTCAGGCATCCATGGCAAAATTCAGATTCTCTAAATCCCGTTGTCTGCAAATGAAAACATCTACATGTGACTTAGAAGCGTAAGATCCTATTACAATCACTCGATATACAGCCAACACAACCAATGAAGTCCTTAGGACTGTTCAGACAACCAAATACATTTGCCTACTTTGCAAGGGATAACTACTCTCCAGGCTGATGTATTGACAGGCCATTACCAACTATGGTGGTAGTTTAGATACCTGGTGTACATATAGTTGTATAGATATATTTATTAATTACACACAACTAAATTTAGATATGTTGATCTTGAGCTGAATCCCGCACTAGTGACATCATTCACATCACTTAATTACAGTCCTCTAGAATTTAGTATTCATCCAAAGCATGTTGTCAGCTTATTTCTGTAGTCAGCAGAAGCTTGAGAGCTAAGCCCTTCCAGAAGATGCCTCATCACACCTACTAAGACACCTCTCTCAAGATATCAAAAGCCTATTAAGAGAGGTTTATTTCTTGCCACTGACTCCAGAGGCAGTCTACTGAACGAGACTAGGGAGAACTAATGTGAAGTGAGAGAGATCCCACCCCAAGACAATACCGTAGTCACTATCAATACTGCAGTGAAGTATTTTAACAGACTTTGCATCCTATAATACCTAAATACATCAGAGCAGGAGCAGAGCAATTTTGGTTCCCTGCCATCCTCTCTGCCATATGATCTAAGATGGGACATGGGTGCTCTCCTCCATGCATTAGATTTTTCTAAGCAGTAGAATAAAAAGAGGACCCATTAAATGTTCCTAGGAAAGAAAAAAATGAAGGCGGAAGAATGAGAGGAGAGTGTGATACTGAGCCTCGATGGCATGAACTGTCAAATTCACCAGGGAGAGAGGTACAGAGCAAAATGTTCAGGGAAACCACATCAAAGAGAATCTAACATTCCACTCCAGGAATCAGTCACTTAGAATTTACTAATTGCAACATTCTTTCATTCATTAAAAATGGATAAATAGTTTGCAAACATTTATTAACTAAAATGGTTAGTAATTTTTCAGAGTCTAACTGAACAGTAGAGAGCTTGTATCTATCAATAATAACTTCTGATGAACAGATTATAGTACTTACAAAGTATTTATTAATAGTTTACCAGTATATTATTGGACATTAGTGCCATCTGTTGTATATAGTTATAACCATGTTGATAGGTGTTTGAACTGACTATAAGATACATATGACTCAGTTAGATTTTATTATAAATTATTAACCAATTTAAAGAATCATTTTGTAAACTCATTATAAACTATTCATAAATTAATATTTAAAGATTCACAAGCTACATTTGTTTTTCAAGATCAGATTATGTACATATAAATGCATGTTTTGCAGTTAAGAAAGGCTGCCAGGTTAAACGATAGCCATTTAAAATATATAAAAGGGTAACACATTGAATAAAAATTGCCACAAATACACATAAAAGAAAGAATTATGGAGTAGCCTTTCATGATATATGCAATCTGGTATGGCACTCATTTAAGTGATTGCTATGACTAATTTATGTTCACATTTAGCTTTTGTTGACATTCTGAAAAATATGCTATTAAAAAATTACACAAATCGAGGGCATAAAAATGTGTCTAGGCTGAGACTATTTATGACAAGCTTTGCTCTGGATTTAAAAAAAAAAAAAAACAAAACAAAAAAACCTTAAATTAGAATCTTCAGTTCAACTGCATCACAAAAGCAGCAAGAAAATAAAGTTTTATGATAAAAATACTGACAACAATGGCAGCATAAGTGAGCGCCACTAAAATATCCCCACCTGTGGAAGAAAATGTTCAGTTCTTATACCTGCTTGTACTACAGATGGACGCAGCTTAGCAGAGACATGCTCGGTGCTTTAGCTGTTTACTTAGGCAGCAATGGAGTTCTAAAAAATAGTTGCTATGCCAACCCATCACAGGGCTATATATATACGTTTATGACCAGGGCTTATTTTGAGAGCTCTGATACCTTTTCTTTCAAAAGTTTAAACATACTATGGCTACACTGTTTCCATTAAGGCAAAACTCTGTAGTCTGTGGACAATTCGCAACCCTGATTTTTTTGAGGTAGGGTGTGGAGTGTAAGGAGTAACACAACGAGATTTCAAATAAGGAGCAGAACAGCCTTCTGACGTCACATTTCTACAATCACTGAACAGACTGTTCTATTTGCAAGCCTCTAAAGATTTGATGTTTAGATGATAAAGGGCACTGCTTTTTATAATCTATTATTCACTGTCATGTGTGTATTACCGCAGGAGCTCTACAAAGAGGAAGCAAAGCATGTTTTGGCGGTGTGATGATGAAGTGCTTTTTTGTACTGTTTACTAGAACAATTTTCCATATTAACTCCATCGAGTCAGTCTTCTTTTTGTAATGCCAGAACAATGCATAGTAATATACCTCTGGAGCTTAAAAGTGACATCTTTGGATGAATATGCATTTAAGAAAAAAAAAAAAAAACATAGAAGAACTGCTTTAATTACCTTATTCTGATTACATTACTTTAGGGGCTTTTTCAAATGCATTTGAGTTTTCATTTTGTTTATTTCATAATTATTGGATGACAACATGCAGCACTGCCATTTCAATTAGATTTTGATGGCTGATAAAACCATTGTTGACAGCAAGTGCACAAACAAATGAAAGAAAACCAGATTAGCAACGTTTGTATCATTGCATTTAAATAAAACTAAATGTTCTGGCAGCAGTGACATAAAAACTGAAATCTGAAGAGAGAAGAAAAACCGTAAATGGGATGGGAGGGAAAGGATCAGGTCAGAGATAATAATCTTTCTTTAGACATAGGGTTTTCTGAAGAAGGGCTATTTCCTTTTGAGCCATAATTTTAATTACTGGAGAGTACAGCCACTTCTTTTTAAAGGAGATTAGAAACACAAAAGCTTTTATATGATGTCTTCTAACAAGAATTTTGCAACTAGACAGACTTCTTGAAATGTCAGAAAAGCAAGAAGATAGGTAAGATATCAATACAGCTATAGAAAGCTCAACCCACTAGAACTGATAAGGCAAGAAAAGTCGCTGTGATAACTTCCAAAGGTTAAGACTTTCTGTCTATTGTAAAGATCGATACAAAGTGGAGAGGAGAGGATGAGTGTGATAACACTTTCATATCCATTTAAGAATGACTATATACATGCCAGACGAGAATCTGCATCAAGCAGTTGTTCTTTTTAAGAAAACAGCATCACTGAAGCAATCGTCTCTTGTGTCTCTCAGATTGAAATGAATGACATATTTTGTATTTGTTCAAATGTCTACACAGAAGACACACAAAATTGAGGACAAGCAAAAAAAAAAAAAAAAAAAGACATATTAAATGCTCTGAATTAAATTTGATACAATGGGGCTGCTGTAGGCTGAATCCATTTCTCTGCTCAGACTCAGACCCTGATTCAGTTCTGTGTTTTTTAATTGCTACAGCTCTTTTAAGAACATTTCTCTAGGAAACAACAAAATAAGCCTATTTCTCAGTGAAATAACTCCATTTTAAAGATTAGCATATTTTGATTATTGGCGATGATTACAGAGATGGTGGATAAGGCTAAAGCAACTGATGTCATCTCCCTGGACTTGTGAAAGGTGTTTGACACTGTCCCACATGACATCCTTGTCTCTAAATTGGAGACAGGTGGGTTTGATAGATGGACCAGTCAGTGGATAAGGAATTGACTGGATGGTCGCACTCAAAGAGTTGTGGTCAACAGCTCAATATCCCCTGGAGACTGGTTATGAATGGTGTCCCGCAGGGGTTGGTATTGGGTCCAGTGCTGTTCAACATCTTTGTTGGTGACACAGACAGTGGGATTGAGTGCACCCTCAGCAAGTTTGCTGATGACACCAAGCTGAGTGTTTGAGTTGACACACTGGAGGGACAGGATGCCATCCAGAGGGACCTTGACAGGCTTGAGAGGTGGGCCCATGCAAACCTCATGGAGTTCAACAAGGCCAAGTGCAAGGTCCTGCACCTGGGTCGGGGCAATCCCAAACATAAATACATGGTAGGACATGAATGGATTGAGACCAGCTCTGAAGAGGAGGACTTGGAGGTGGTGGTAGAAGAGAAGCTCAACCTGAGCCAGAAATGTGTGTTTGCAGCCCAGAAGGCCAACCGTATCCTGGGCTGCATCACGAGAAGCATGGCCAGCACGTCAAGGGAGGTGATTCTCCCCCTCCACTCCGCTCTTGTGAGGCCCCACCTGGAGTACTGTGTCCAGTTCTGGAGACCCTAAAACAAGAAAGACATGGACCAGTTAGAACAAGTCCAGAGGAGGGCCATGAGGATGATCAGAGGGCTGGAGCACCTCTCCTATGAGGACAGGCTGAGAGAGTTGGGGCTGTTCAGCCTGGAAAAGAGAAGGCACTGGGGGCACCTTATAGAGGCTTTCCAATAACTGAAGGGGGCCTACAAGAAAGCTGGGGAGGGACTTTTTACAAAGGCGGGTAGTGATAGAACAAGGGGTAATGGTTTCAAATTGGAAGACGGTAGGTTTAAGATCAGCTATAAGGAAGAAATTCTTTCCTGTGAGGTTGATCAGACACTGGAACAGGCTTTCCAAGGAAATTGTGGATGCCCCCTCCCTGGAAGTTTTCAAAGCCAGGTTGGATGAGGCTGTGAGCAGCCTGGTCTAGTGGAAGGTGTCCCTGCTGATGGCAGGGGGGGTGGAACTAGATGATCTTTAAGGTACCTTCCCCTAACCATTCTATGATTCTATGAAACCTTGTACTTCTTGCTGAAAGTCTGTATTAAAATCTAAAATTTATTAGAAGTAATTTGCTTTGTTCATATCTCATACAATTTCACTCATTTCTTGGCTTTTGGACTTTTTCTTCAAACATTTTCTACACAGTATTGTTTTGTTCCTTGCCCTCCTTCCATGAAGCCATCCACACTGTTTTCAATATTCATCCGAAAAGGGACCTTACTCTATATCTAAGCTAGGTCCATACTGTATTTCACAGCCAAACCCAGTTCACAGTCATATTCTGTAGGTGTGCATCCTTCCTTAGAAATGGATAACACAACTTTGAGGAGCATGAAAGAGAAAATATACAGAATTGCGTATCTCACTAGCATAAAGTGTGAGCTTACTTGCACAGTAAAAGGACAAAGGATCTTGAAGGTTACTGAAGTTGGCTGCAGCACCACCACAAAATCCAGAATCTTCATTTTGAGAAACATGGATGTAGCCTGTCAAAGGGCAAACAGAAAAGATCGCTGAAGACTTGTTCAAAATCAATGTGTCAAGGCTGTTGCTACTAGACATTCCAACAGCAGCAATACAGACAGAGAGGAGCTAGCAAAAGGGGCACATCACAGAGCCAATTCAGACTGTGCTGTAGTAACCAGCTATCTTCCCAACATGTTAACCAACAGCTACCTTTGGCTGTTAACAGCATTGTGGTACTTGGGCTCAGAGCAGAGAAACCAGTGAGATTTTCTGTTGCAGAAGTGTCTTATGTCTTTGAGGCCAGGAGCAGACAGTGTAGATACTGAAGTAGTAAAGAGGGAGAAGGTGGTTTTGTGATTAGCCTTGACCTTGAAAGGAATCATAGTCTGGATGACTCCAAGAGTAACTGTAGACCAGGGGAGGAAAAGAGTGACCAATTCTGAAGGATGTCACAATCCACTTTAAAATAATAGATTAGTTATCCACATTTTAGACAATATCATCAGAATGTATATATCCATCTTTAGTTTCTAGTTGACTTTTGAATTGCTATGAAAGACACAAACTTCTAAATAAATTTGTAAATTTCAAATGTGATCCTAAATAAATTATGTATTTTAAGTTAAGCACTATTATTTTATTAGGTAAAAAATAACAAAAAATTTCTATCTTTTTTTTAAAAAAAATTCAAAGGAAAAAAAATTCTTCCAGTTCTATAGTACATTCCATCAAATGGTCAAATTCAAACAACTTCAAGGGACAGAATCCTAAAGCCAGAATAAAGTAAATCAACAATGCAGCAGAATTACTGCAACACAGAAAGTGAGGGAGATTTTTCCTCCTTTTTAAATTTAATATATCTGACTTTCCTAAATGATTTATGGGGCTGGGAGTCCTGCCTCTCTTATCCTTTCAAGAACAATCACGGTAGGCTGGAATGGTTTGAAAGGCTGAGCTAAGGGAGAATCTGTATCCTTTTCCCTATAACACTCTGGTGCTCACTGATCTGTTTTCTCAGACTTCTATTCACAACAAAACTGCTGATCTTAAACCAGCTCCATTATTTCTGTTTTAGTGCTCAATCTGTAAAGAGAGAAAAACATGAGAGATTAATGAGATCTTTTTATTCTCATGTTGCTCCGTTTATCTCATATAATCTATTTCCTGAGTCTTTCTTTCAAGATCTGCCTGATATCTCTTTGTATCCTTCAGCACACCTCTCCAATTCTCATTTTCTTTTTCCGTGCTTCCTCAGCAGCTTCTCAAATTACCATGTTATGGGGAAAAAGGTAATAATTAATCTCACATTTCCTGATAGATTCTGGAGTTACTAATGTCTAACTACATACTAACAATGAAGTAAGAAAAAAACAACAAACAAACTACTTGGTACAGATAGCCTTGGTACAGTTAGAATCTGCCTCTATGGCTACATACATCAAGGAAATTCTTACAATTAGCCATTCTATGCCAGTGATTTGGTTTTTGTAGTTACTTATAAAAGCAGTAGAAGTCAATATGGTTGAACATTAAAGCCTCTTCAAAAACTCTTAGATGTGTGAAGGGCATCCTAACATGAACCTAAAAATAAGAAATGTAGTAATACACAGTCATTTTGTTCCCCTTTTTTTCCTGTTACACGGAAAAAAATAACATTGCTGAATTCTACTAACCGCTGTGACTATCCATAGTTCATATGTTCTGATGAAGTAAATACCAGTGAAGCTTATTGTATTATTGCACAGTAAAACTCCTATACCACTGTAAATAAGGGAACAGTACTTAAAAACAATACACACGCACACACACACACACAAAAAAAAAAACAAACAAACAAAAAAAAAACCCAAAACAAACAAAACAGAAGAAATTCCCAGGTACTATGATCACTACATGAATTTCAGTGGCTGCCATTTTAAATCCAGTAAAAGTTTACTTGATCTTATTTTAAATCACAAATATCCATAGCATCTCAGGCATCAATTATATAAATATATGCATCTTCCTATATCAAAAAACTTCAGATAATTTTCCACTTGAAGGAAGGGAGTGAGAATAAGATGTGACACGTGCTAGTCACATCAGTTAGTGATCTTCTGGGCTATACTCACATATTACACTGGTGAGAGCAGTATAAGAATCTGGCTAAAAGAGAGCAGAAAATTATAATGTAAGTAAACACATTCAAAACAGAGTCCCTGTTACAGTTTTTCAATTAGATACAGTAATCTTCACTACTCCCCACTATGCATTTTGGTAGTGTTTCTGTGTATTGTTAAGCATTAACCGAATTTGTAATACAGATGTGACTATGTATCTGCAGTTTGTCAGGTTATGTTCATTCCATTGAACACATTTTTAATATTTCTGGATGAAAAGGATGTTTATGTGTAAGTCATTATCATTCCATCTATCTTTAGAATTCTAAAAGTAAAAATAGTGTGCAATATGTTATCTGTATAGATTTTCTTATAAAGCTGAGAAAGTGCACAAGCTATTTAATAGAGCTGTCACAAACTGCATCCTATCCTCCATCCTAATACAGTTTTGGGGGCCATTTTGGTAAATTAAAACTGATTTCCAATGGCATAAATGGTTCAATCCATAAAGTCCAAGCAGGACTTTCATTTTAATTACAGTGCAGCAAATCACAAATAAGAATGCTTTGTTTGTATAGCAATTACAGTTTTTAAGTGAGATAGCCTTGGTACAGTTAGAATCTGCCTCTATGCTTTTCCACTCAAATATGTGTCAGTGCTGTTTTATTTCAACAGTCAAATGAAATTACTCTCGCATTTCAGCTGTGCATCTTCTAAGATTGTAGCTGTGAAGTCTCTCTCAAAAGCAAATTAAGGGGAGTTTGAGGTGTGGGGAAACCTCAGTTGTTATAATTTGAGTTTCAAATGAATTAGTGTATTTCATTTATTTGATCCACTGAAACAAAATAGATTTGTTTTATTTGGTGCCACTCAGAAGCCTAGAATCCAATTTTAAAGAAATACTGAGATAGAAACCGTATTAGCCTGCTCTAAAATACTTCCTGAAGATACTTCTTTGGTAAGCTATGCTCATGTCAACAAAAAAAGATGCACTAGAGATTGCACACACAGCAACAGAAACAGAAGAAGGATGGAAACCTGTGGTTCAGCTGTCCCTGTAGGTGAGTAAAATTTTATTACAGATATCTTGCACAGCAACTGTACAGCTAGCCCCAGTTGGCACCAGAAAAATCTTGGCTTGTAAAGCATACAATTCCTGTCTTCCATAGAAGTATGTGCAGCTTTCGCAGCCTACAAAGCCTTTGAATGTCAACACAAAAGCTTCTGGGAGTTGCTTCTGATAGCTGATTAGGAGACAAGTAAAATGAAAATCCTTGTTTTATTACTGTGATGTTTAAAAATATATGAACTCAGGGGAGACATTTTTAGGTACATATATTTTCATTTTTTTCTGCTTCTCTCTTCTACATTTGAGCATGCAATCTTAATAGTTATTTGTTTCTATACATGGTAAATATTATACGGGGGCAAATTCAGCTTGGTCTCCATGCCAAAGAGTGGAAAAGATAGTATTATGTTTTCATCTATATTATCCCACATAAAAAAAAAAAAATAATCAATCAGGATTGCTAGGGGTACATCTTTGCACTCCAAGGAGCCCCAGTGCTCCTAAAAGAAGAGATATGTAGAAGATGGGGATATAGCTAACTCCTCCCACAAAATTAATCCTTTGCCCATCTGAGTGAAGGAATTAGTCATTTTCAAAGATGTTGCAGTTGCAAACACATATTCTATGCACACAGGGAAAATTTTGAAGAGTTTTCCAGAAAACCTTCAGGCATTTCTCCTGAGGTGGTGTCGGTCAGTGTTTTTTCACAGTTGGTTAAAACAGAGTCACAGTGACATTAGCAGAAACTACACAGAGGTAAGAGAGAATGAATGAGAGAGCAGGAGGAAAGAATTTCATCATGCTCCTGAAGAGAATGCCTTTGGCACTGTACAATAATTAGCCCTAATTTGCTACATTGCCAAAAAATGTTCTGACTCAAATTTTGAAGCTTTGGTGTATTTTGCTTGTGTCTTTCTTTTCATGTTGTTTTCATGATAACAGAGTAAGTAATATTGTAAAGATAAATTTAATAATATTATAATGTCTCTTTTGTTGCCCCACTCCCTCATGCTGGACCTGTTTTTTGTGAATAAAGAAGGATTTGTGGGTGATGTGATGGTTGGTGGTCATATTGGGCACAACAATCATGACACTATAGAGTTTTCTATTCTTGGAGAAGTAAGGAGGAGGGTCAGCAGAACTGCTATGTTGGACTTCTGGAGGGCTGACTTTGGCCTGTTTAGGGGACTGGTTAACAGAGTCCCTTGGGAGGCAGTTATGAAGGGTAAAGGAGTCCAGGAAGGCTGGACGTTCCTCAAGAAGGAAATCTTAAAGCCTGCAGGAGCAGGCTGTCCCCATGCACCGAAAGATGAGCTGGCAGGGAAGAAGATCAGCCTGGCTGAACAGAGAGCTTTGGCTGAAACTCGGGGAAAAAAGGAGAGTTTATTACCCTTGGAAGAAGAGGCAGACCACTCAGGAGGACTACAAGGATGTCATGAGGTTATGTAGGAAGAAAATTAGAAGGGTAAAAGCCCAACTAGAACTTAATCTGGCTACTGCCATAAAAGACAACAAAAAAATGTTTCTGTAAATACATGAGCAGCAAAAGGAGGACTAAAGAGAATCTCTGTCCTTTATTGGATGTGGGGGAAAACATAGTGACAAAGAATGAGGAAAAGGCCTTCTTTGCCTCAGTCTTTAATAGTAAAACCTGTTGTTCTCTGGGTACCCAGTGTCCTGAGCTGGAAGACAGGGCTGGGAAGCAGAATGAAGCCCTCATAATGCAAGGGGAAATTGTTAGTGACTTGCTACACCACGTAGACACATAGAAAACTGTGGGGCCAAATGGAATCCACCCAGGGGCTGAGGGAGCTGGTAGAACTGCTCACCAAGCCACTTTCCATCCTTTATCAGCAATCCTGGCTAAACCAGGGAGACCCAAGTGGACTGGAGGTCAGCAAATGTGACACCCATCTACAAGATAGGCCGGAAGGAGGGTCCAGGCATCACAGGCCTGTCAGTCTGACCTTGTGTAGTGGTTTAACCGCAGGTAGACCATGCGATCCTACATTGACTCCTCCAACCCGGTGAGATGGGAGGGGAGACACTACCAAGGGGGCACGGGATTAGGAATGAAGGACATGGATGTCTTACTCACCAGTTATGATCACGGGCAAAATAGTCTCAACTTGGAGAAGAAAAAACAATTTAATTCATTGCCATTCATCCAAGTAGTGCAGTGAGACAAAACAACCACATCTTAAAACAACTTCCCCCACCCCTCCCTTCTTCCCAGGCTCAAATCACTTTGCTCGCGATGTCTTTACCTTCCCACCCCCAGTGCCACAGGGGACAGGGAATGGAGGTTGAAGTCAGTTCACCTGTGCTGCTCTTCCCGGCATGATAGTCCAGAAACAAGATATTCCAAAGCGAGCTTCCCATGGAGTCACAAACCTCTTCAGGCTCAGCTCCCAGCTCCAGCACAGGGACATCCACGGGCTGCAGACGGGCCTCCTCACCCCCCAGCTCTGGGGGTCCACATCTGCTCTGGTGTTGAGCAACTCTGTGGTCTCAATTTCTGTCATACTTGCCCTCAGGCTCAGCATTTCTGCTCCAGCATGGAGTCTACATGTGGATATCTGCTCTGCTGTTGAACGTCCATGGGCTGCAGGGGACCTCATTTACCTTCTCCTACTCCATGGAGTTGAACTGGTTGTCTGAGATTCTCTGTCCTTCCCCTCCTCCTCCTTCCTCCTACAAACGAAGCTCTTTCTTTGTTTAGGCCAATGGTCATCTTTTGTTCAGGTCAATGGCCTGTCCTCCAGGTTCTCTCCACCTTCTTCTTTTCAAGACAGTCCTTCCCCTCACAAATATGGATTTGCAGAAATGTTCTTCTATTGCTAATTGGCTCAGCCTGGGCTAGGGGTCTCTGCCTTGGAGCCAGGGGAGCTTTTGCTCTCACAAGGTGGCCCTTCCCGCACTACCAAAAACGTGCTGCCCTCCTCTCCCCTTCCCTGCCCTCCCCCCCCTTTCCACACACACACACACAAACCCATCACACCTTGGTGCTGGGAAAGGTAATTTTTCCTGTGCCAATTGTAACACCAGGAGAAAAGCTCCTGAGTAGGAAATTATGAGGAGTCTTAGCCTTGGCTATACTGATAGTTTATGGTGAATACAAGCTCAAAGAGGAGTCAAATACTTCCTGACAAACAAGATTTCTCACTTAGCTGTAACTGTCTAGTAATTTTACACCTAACTGAAGTTTGACTTCAGATTCAACAAATAGAAATAAGTATTATTATAAAGATGAAATTCACCATTAAAAATGAAATGCAGAACAACTAGCCTAAACCTGGTAGGATTGAAGACGACACCCTGGAGATAAAATGTGTTGGGTACAGAGAGTGGCATCTAGGTCAGAAAAAATATTTAACTTTTCCCTGTCTGAAGTATATGAGATGAGTAACAGCTGCTTGCAAGACTTCTGATCTTTGTCTTTGTGTCTAAAGAATATTGGGGTAGCAGTCCTAAGCAGTTTGAAGTTAACTGTAGTAAGGTTGAAGATCACAGAAACATTTGAAGATAGACTCATAGAATCATAGAATGGTTTGGGTTGGAAGGGACCTTAAAGATCAGCTAGTTCCAACACCCCCGTTATGAGCAGGTACACCTTCCACTAGACCAGGTTACTCAAAGCCTCATCCAACCCGGCCTTAAACACTTTCAGGGAGGGGGCATCCACAACTTCCTTTGGCAACCTGTTCCAGTGTCTGACCACCCTCACAGTGAAAAATTTCTTCCTTATATCTAATCTAAACCTGTGCTCTTTCAGTTTAAAGCCATTACCCCTTGTCCTATTACTACATGGCTTTGTAAAAAGTAACTCCTCAGTCTTCCTGTGGTCCCCCTTCAGGTATTGGAAGGTTGCTATAAGGTCTCCCTAGAGCCTTCTCCTTCCCCAGGCTGAACAGCCCCAACTCTCTCAGCCTGTCCTCACAGGAGAGCTGCTCCAGCCCTCGGATCACCCTCATGGCCCTCCTCTGGACTCTCTCCAGTAGGTCCATGTCCTTCTTATATCAGGGGCTCCAGAAATGGATACAGTACTCCAGGTGGTGTCTCGTGAGAGTGGAGTAGAGGGGCAGAATCACCTCCCTCAACCTGCTGGCCACGCTTTTCTTGATGCAGCCCAGGATACAGTTGGCCTTCTGGGCTGCAAGTGCTCATTGCCGGCTCCTGTAGAGCTTCTTGTCCACCAGTACTCTCAAGTCCTTCTCCTCAGGGATACCCTCAATCCATTTTCCAGTATTTGTGCTTGGGGTTGCCCCAACCTAGGTGTAGGACCTTGCCTTGTTGAACTTCATGAGGTTTGCATGGCCCCATCTCTCTCAAGCCTGTCAAGGTCTCTTTGGATGGCATCCTGTCCCTCCAGTGTGTCAACTGCACCACACAGCTTGATGTCATCAGCAATCTTGCTGAGGGTGCACTCAATCTCACTGTCCATGTCGCCAACAAAGATGTTGAACAGCACCGGTCCCAATACCGACCCCTGAGAGATGCCACTCGTCACCAGTCTCCACTTGGACATCGAGCTGTTGACAGCAACTCATTGAGTGCAATCATCTAGACCATTTCTTATCCACCCAGTGGTCCATCCATCTAGTCCATGTCTCTCCAACTTAGAGACAAGGATGTTGTGTGGGACAGTGTCAAACACTTTGCACAAGTCCAGATAGATGACATCAGTTGCTCTTCCCTTATCCACCATCTCTGTAACTCCATCATAGAAGGCCACCAAATTGGTCAGGCACAATTTTGCCTTGATGAAGCCATACTGGCTGTCACCAATCGCTTCCTCACTTCCCATGTGGCTTAGTATAGTTTCCATGAGTATATGCTCCATGATCTTGCCAGGCAGAGAGGTGAGACTGATTAATGATTTGCAATTTTCAATGAAATTTAGGCCTGACTTAAATCTCATAGGAGTCAATAAAAGCCCTTTTGCTTTCAAAAAAAGCAAGATTATGACAATATTCACTCTGGAATATTACATGATAGGAGTAAAACTGTAGTTGAAAATAATACAGAAAAATTGGATTTAAAAAAAAAAAAAAAGGATGAGGACATAATTAGGACTGTTGACTACATGCTCATGTGACTGGGCAAAGTTACATGACTGCTAGAGCAACCAGACCACAGTACTGTTACAATGGGATGAATGTGCACATTTACCCTGCCGTATTATTGATATGATGGATAGTTCTGAGAGATAAGTTTGGTAGCTATTTTAATAAAGACTTCAAAAAAATACTAGTTGTCAGCTTATTTCTCACTTGTACCTTTCAGAGAACTTAAGTCAACTTTACCATCCCAAGATAACAACACTATTGTCTGCCTTTTGTTTTGGTTTTTTTTTTCGCTCTTCTTTGGTCAGTAAAGATGCTCTGCTTAGAGTAAACTAAGAGGAGGAACCAAATAACAGAAGTTCTTTCAGCATGTCCTCTGAAAATAAATGGAAACCTAGCCTTCTTTCTAGTACTCCCTACCTTTTTTCTATTGCTCTATCAATCATCTGTGTTCCAATTTTGCCACTTACTCTTCTATCTTCTTTGTACTTTGATTTCATGCTAAAATCGATGCTGAATGTATAGAAGAAGATTTGTCTGCAACAAATTGGCAAAAATAAAACAAAAGCAAACATTTTGCAAAACCTAGGGACTCTGGCATGGTAGAAGTGGTTTTGTCACACATCCTTGCAGTCTCTTAGCAAATTAATTGACATATATCTTCAAAATCCACTTTCTCCTTATCTTGTCCTATTTTCTTTTCTCTCCATCTGTGTATATATCTTGTTTTCTCTGAAAAGGAAATGTCAGATTTCAAAACAAAAAAAAAAGCATAGGAACAACTGGTTTAAATTAACTCTATTCTTTTCTTCAAAATAGAGGTCAAAAAAGACCTTTTTTCCCTAAGCATGAACTAGACAGAGATTGTATGTACTAAAACAAAGCAATATAATGAAATACCTTCATTTCTTATGTCTTCAGTATAGTATTAATAATAATTTTATATGTTCAGTATAATTTTTGCTTGATAACATGTCAGAGTTTGTCAGTGTTGCTTGATATAAACCACTAACAGTGCACAAACAAAAGGAATTTTAGAGGCAAGGATGTTAAATAACATTAGAAACTGTTTCACATAGAGGTTTATCAACAGCTAGAGTATGACATTTTCATTAATTGAATAATCACTCAGTCAGTCCAAATCTGCTGAGGTTGATGGAAATAGCTGAGTTACAAGAAGTTGGCTTAGAGCTTAATGCAAGTCACAGCACAATGACTCTTACATTATCATTACATCACTTCATTTATACAGTCACTCTAATTGACTTTAATAGGTTTTGGATCAGAGCAAACACATAGACAAAAAGATTGATTATACAAAACCAGAATGTTTTTATTAAACTTGCCTCAAGAATATACAATCTAACAAAAATCTCTAAATCAGCAGCTAAAAGGCTTTAGGAATTTGTGGCAGCCAGCACAGAGACATTTTGTCAGCTCCAATTTAATTTTGAAGAGATAAGGCTTCCAGAAACTTCTTCGCGGGATATGTTTAAACATAGAGTCTGTCTTATGGACCACTCTGCTCATGTTACCTACTAACAACTAACTAATGACTACATAAAGTAGCAACTATTTGAAGGAAAACATAATGTTAGAAAATTATCTGATTAGCTTTTTTTACTTTTTTATTTTTAATATGACTTATAAGGAAAGAAGAAAAATAAGAGGGTTGGACTATAGATAAGCAAGAATCTATATAGACAAAGCAAGGTTGTTTTGCAAATTGTAG
Organism: Antrostomus carolinensis; assembly: GCF_000700745.2. Classification (NCBI taxonomy): domain Eukaryota; kingdom Metazoa; phylum Chordata; class Aves; order Caprimulgiformes; family Caprimulgidae; genus Antrostomus; species Antrostomus carolinensis. The sequence goes on from NW_010339077.1 coordinate 45,790, forward strand.
ACAGTTCACAAGCTACAGTTTAGGAAACTGTTCAAGCTGATCCTGTGCTACAAAACATCGCTGTGTTGCTCCATTATAGGAAGCAGATGTAACTTATAGGAAAAGCAATGCAGTCTGTTTTGCGAAAAAAATGTAGCCCATGCTAAGAATAAAAAATCATCAGTGTGTGCATTTTTACCACAAAATACTAAATAAGAGTATGTGAGGAAATTTAGATCTGCATAGACTAATTTGCAAATTGGTCTCTGCTTGTATTTGAAAGACTTGGCATGTACAGACACCTGCCTGGATGTTTTTCCAGTATCAGTTCTGCTGAGGTCCAAGGACTAATTTTGCATACATATGCCCATATATGTGGTTATGTTTTACATGTGGAAATTCCAACTCCAACAACTGTCAGTGTTAGCGTTTATCCATCATGAAAAATATTCATTCTGGAAACATGAGAGTCATTCACTGAGGAGATCAGCTCCAGTGCAGGTAAGCCTGCACTGGGGAGGAGAATTGCAGCATAAAGGACCAGCAAGGATTCTTTTGGGGGTTTTCAAAGCCAAGTAAGAAGAGTCATTCACTGAGGAGATCAACTCCAGTGCAGGTAAGCCCTCACTGGGGAGGAGAATTGCAGCAAAAAGGACCAGCAAAGATTCTTTTGGGGGTTTTCAAAGCCAAGTAAGTGGTCAGCCTGTGCCAGGGACTGGCAGATCGTGGGCGGGCTGATGACCAGGCGTGGGCAGAACCAGCTCCTCCAGCAGCCGCCATCACTCCCATGAGAGGCCGCCCCAGGGAGGGCCGGCCAACAGAGCAGGAAGCAGAGCCTGGGGCGGCAGTCAGAGTATGGCTGTTGGCACAGGCAGGTGTCCTGGTTTTGCTAGGATAGAGTTAATTTTCTTCTTAGTAGTTAGTGTAGCTGTGTTTTGGTTTCAATGTAAGACTTGTTATGAGAAGAATGTTGATAAAGTACTAATGTTATTAGTTGATGCTGAAGCTCAAGGCCACCGTGTCTGTCTGGTTCACAGCTGCATTAGGACTGGGAGGGAGAAGTGCAGTGAATAGCAAAACCCAAAACTGGCATTTGGATGTGCCTGAGCTTGTCAATGGAGAACAGCAGAGACACCTGTGTGCGGTGTGACCAGGTGAATAAGCTGCTAAGCATAGTGGCAGAGCTAAAAGAAGAAGTGGAAAGGTTAAGGAGTATCAGGGAGTGTGAGAGGGAGATCGACTGGTGGAGCCACACCATATCATCCCCGAGACAAAGGCAGCAGATGGAGACTCCACAAGAAGCAGAGGATCTCCTACCCTCTTCCACCAGGCTGGAGGGGACTTAAGAGACCGAGGGGAGTGGAAACAGGTCCCTGCTCAGGGTGGTAGGTGAGTCCCCTCCACCAGCCCTTCCGCCCCTACCCAGCTGCCCTTACACAGCAGCTATGGGGCTCTGGAAATAGAGGGTCTGGCAAATGAAGATGAAAATATAGACGAGGGCCCATCCAGGGGGTTGCCCAAGGGGAGGCAGTCTGTCCCATGCATTCTGATGGTGTCTGTTGAGAAAAAAAGGAGGGCACTGGTCACAAGCAATTCCCTTCTGAGGGTAACAGAGGGGCCAATATGCCGACCGGACCCAACCCACAGGGAAGTCTGTTGCCTCCCTGGGGACTGGGTAAGTGACATCACTAGGAAAATCCTTGGTCTGGTACAGCCCTCTGATTATTCTCCGCTATTGGTCATGCAAGTTGGAACTGCTGAGGCAGCAGAGAGAAGTCCAACAGCAATCAAAAGGGACTTCAGGGCACTGGAGCTATTGGTTGAAGGATGGGAAGCACAAGTAGTGTTTTTCTCAATCCCTTTAGTAGCAGGAAAGAATACTGAAAGGAACAGGAAAA